>NW_025943291.1:0-194589 GCF_000764305.2 Hyalella azteca | reverse complement strand
TTGCTTCAATGAACGAATCTATGAAGCGTGCATGCAAATGCGAAGAAACACTCAAGTAGAAATTTACTGAGATGGTGGCTGCAATAGTTCTTGGTTTTGTTGTGAAAAGAATGCTGATAAATTACAAGAAAAATTATTATTTCCACCCATGTTCTCTGCTTATCTTTTGATAAAAAAACGTAACGATGTATGGTGCAACGATATGAGGTACATTCGATTTCACTAGTGTGACACTCCGCTAATATAACATAATAGACGCCTGGCACTAGCAGGGTGGCCCAGCGGTTACAGTTCAGAGTGCCAGGATTGGCGCAGAGAGGCGCGGGTTCTATCCCAGCTCTGTGCGTCAGTTTCTGGTCAGAATCGGCAAGGAGGCCGGGCGGTTAAGCACAGCAGAATTGTAGCAGTGAGTTGCGAGTTCGAGACCGCAAAATGCTGTGAATGTTCTGCGATGTTAAGAATCGGCGACAGGCCTAGCCTAATAACGCTGAAACTGCTATTATTATTACTATTATTATTAAGTGCCTGAAAATTACGGAGAGTTTAACGCAGTACGAGTACCGATCTCAAGCATCGCCTCCAGCGCCGTTGTTGAAGAACGTCTTCTAGAGCCTGAAGAGAATATCCGGGCACTAACAGGCTCTGGCATTGGCTTCATTGTTGCTTGTAATTGGCTCCAAATTGGTTAGTATTAGGTTCCATAATGGCTCGTAATTGGCCCCATAGTGGTTCGTAAATGGCCCCATTGGCTCATAATTGGCTCCACAATGGCTCGTAATTGACCCCATATATAGTGTCTCGTAATAAACCCCATATAGTGGCTCGTAATTGGCAACATATTAGCTCGTAATCAGCCATCTAGTCGCAAACAATCGATCAGATAGTGGCTTGCAATAGGCCATTTATATAGTGGCTCGTAATCTGACCTCAGATGCTTGTAATAATATAAATCTGTATTCAAATCGGCACCTACCGGAACGTGCCAGGAGTGATGAATATAAAATAAAACAGAAATTTGATTTGATCGAAATAATTCAAGCCGAAGTATAAAGCTTCTGTCGACCTGCAGAGAAGCGATGAGGTCTAAACTACACTACACTAAAAACTTTACTCCTTATTAACATAGTTTACAACATTGAAATAGAATGTGGTGCTTTTCAGCCCAGTCTCCAGTGATGAGAAATTTGTTTTAACAGACATTATTTGGAATGTTTCTATATTAATGTTAGACGATTGACTGAAAGATCATACCATCTCAATGATAGACGACTTCGATAAGACTCGACGAGACAATGACGATGTATAAAGAAACACAAATATAAGAAAGCATGTATTGAGGGAGCAACTGCAAAAGCTGAGACATACTATACCTTAACGCATCCATGAAGACCACGGTTAAAAGACCACCAGGATATCAGGTTGAATTAGCTACCGAAATTAAAAACAAGTCCCAACGAAGAAAGTACTCAAAACTTCCCCTAACGACAGTCAATTTTCCAGATAATTAAACTTAATGTTGGACAGCTTTACCGCGTGTTTAAAAAGAAACGTTGAAATCCGACCACCAAAGACAATTACTGTATGTTAGAAGAGAATTCTAAAATTGGATATAGGCATATTTTGAAGTCAGATATTTTGCTCAACACAAACATGCATGCAAAAGCTGCAATTTCAAAGCTCGCACTAAANCGTATACAATCTGTCTCTTATACACATCTAGATGTGTATAAGAGACAGGTGTTGCTCCCACGTCATCGTGGTGATTTTACTGTCATTAAGACTTTTGAATGGAAAGGCAGTCACGTTATGCACTCATTCTAAAAATTTTCTAATAACTAGTATGATCGTAGATCACAAATATTGCACTATTCTAGATTCCTAATGCTCTTCTATAAATTTTTTTTGAAACCTTAATCGACAAAATACTCCTAACGGCCAACAATGTTTAAATCTAAAATCACAATGTAAGTAAAAAAATGTAACTCAGTACTCACTGCAGTGAGTGACAGAGAGCGCATTTTCTCGTCGACGAAAACTTGAGGTCACGGACGGACGGACAGACGGACTCAGTTTAATTATAATGCGCGTACTTAACGAGTCACAAGGATGATTTCTTAGCAGCTGTTGCGTACATTCAGAAGAAAAAAATAGGTCATGTTGCCAAGTAGTGATACAATTCATACACGTAGAACTTATATGACCTTTTGACGGGCCGAACTTGGTAAGGAAAAGTAGAATTTTCTTCTTCATCAAAAAGTAAAATATATTTCCTCTTCAAAAAGTTTATCTTTTTTTAGACAAAATCTCTCTCTATTCTTTGAGTGAACTCGCATTTTGCTTGCAGAATTGTCCAAAATCACGACGATCGACGAGTGCCAAATTTTTTCGTGAGAACATTGCGATACTCACTCATCTCACCATGCACTTTTTATAGTTATCAACTAAATGGCAAAAAAACATCTAAAAACATACAACAACTGGTTTTTTGACATAATTTTGATCTGCATTAAACCACGGAAGGGAAGCAACAAATTCTCAAGAATTTAAATAGCCCAGTGTAAATACTTCACTGCAAATGAATGATTTGTAAGAAAATCACGCAGCACGCACTTCAAATACGTATACCGATTCAAAAACAGAGGTGCGCTTAATTCACAATCGGATTGCTTGCAAATATAATCGTTACGAGAAGACTGTCACTGATGTGAAATTTGCCTATAAATTTCAGTGTAAAGTGTTAGGAACATGCTGGTGTTAATGTTTGCATGTCTTCTCTTCTCAGGTGGTAATTTAGTTGAATAAAGCTACATTCTAGCCAACCTTTGTTTGAGACCTACAAGACTGTTAGGTTCATTTCAATCACTGAGATATGAATAAGGTGCTGGAAATTTTGGTAGCTACATCGAGCGCTGTAGGCTCCATATAGTTTAGATTTCGCTGAATATAGTTATTTCCATTTTTTATACCCTAGCAAACATATCGAAAATAACAGAAATATTTGCGCTACTTGAAGATGGGTTTCTCGATGGCTTCCTTCAACTCAGCTTTAGCCATTTTTTAGGATAACGAAGACGTAACTATATTAGATTACTGCTGTTGACGCTAGCTAGCGCATTACCATACCAAGCCTTTCATATTAATTGACTCTCAAGGCACAATTCTGTTACAATGTAATTAATTTTCGTTGCGTTTCATTGCAAATGCAAAAATTGTTCGTCTACGTTCACATTGTAGGCTTTCTCCAGCCAGCCTTCCCCCGTGCAGCGGAAAACTCCACAACAAAATGACGAAAGTTGAGCGTTGGCAGGCTGGCTACGGGCACGGCTAGAGCGTCTAATTACGAACATTTCTAACGTTGCGGGCTAAATTACGTCATCACAAACAAGCCCAATTTGAATGCAAAGCGATTTCGTGATTTAAGTTTAGTATCAGCAGCAGCTGCAGGGTTGCCGCTGAGAAATGAGTAGGCCTAGCAAAGAAATGAAACTACAAGCCCACAAAGTTTCATCAATTAGAACAAGTTTAATAAAGAACTTGATTGAGATATTTTTCTCGAGGATGTTATATAATTATTGAGTTATGACCCTCCACGTACATTATGCGGTATATAAGTTGTGTATTCATTCAATTGACACTTGATACTGTTGAGCAGTGTCCATCGCAGGGTTGCCGGTTCTAAACATTCACATTTGATGATTAAAATCGTCGTCGGTAATTCAACTGAAGTGATTAAAATATGATGACGATGGCATTTTCTGAGACAAATTTATAATTGCATATTGAATAAAATAAGATGCAGTTACGAAAATGAAGAATGTTTTTCTTTTGAATGCAACGTAAATTTTGTTAATCTTGGTGCTCACTGTGAACTAAAATGCGGCCGGGAGCTACGTGGCAGATCGAAAGAAAACATTTCATTTATCTGTACGCGATTTATTTTTCTTCCTTTACCTTGTTATTTACTTCATTTCTTTAACTGAAAATTCTTCTCACTTTCAGTGAATCTACTCAGTTAAGCTGCGTTTACTTATCCTAGATATGTTCTCACATTATGGGCGCGGTCTCTTAATATATTTCAAGTCACTGCATTTTCGATGCGACTTGGACCACAGTCGTCACTCTTCTCCCTTATGTACGCAAACGAAGTCTCCCTAAAGAACCTTCCCGTTGATTCTGCTTCGCTTGAATTCTAAAAAAGATCTCCAGAGGAACGCGTCTTGGGAAGTTTTTTCTTGAGTCAATTAGCATGAAAGGCTTGGCTATGGTAATGCTCCATCTGGCGCCAGCAAAAGCAATCTTCCATCTGAAGTCATTGGCGATCCATGAAGAGTCTTACAGACAGCCTAGGGGAACAGCTAGAAAGAGAAAAAATTGCAGATTTATTCTAGAAAAGACATCACAAGAACTCGTGCTGAAGGAGAACCAGAATCTGAAAAATGTTGTGAGAGAAATTATAATTGAAATATTTCACAATTTTGAATGAAGTAGTAAATGTGTTCTGAACATTGTTTAGTTCAGAATCTTTGTAATCAGATCACACTGTGACGTAGCAATAAATTTTCCACTAATAAGCTGAATTTTTCTGTTTTATTTTCTATCAACATGCAACTGAACGTAAATAAAATCTAGCTTGTAATCTAGATTTTATTCTGTTTGTGTAATGTTGGTAATCTGAAAATAATCAGATTTCATTTGTAGTAGTTAAGTAGAGAAGAATTATTCTAGAATGGCACGTCTAAACTCGAAAAACATCAATGTATCAAAATTTCCTACAGCTCTTTAATTGTATTTGAAAATAGACAAATCAAGTTTGAAATCAGCAAGCGCATTTTTGTGAGTGTAACGTACCGAGTCTTAGTAAAAGAATTAATTCAATAATTTAGCTACTTTGTTGACCATAAAACGTTGAGCAATTAATCTTCCAGAGTTCATCTCCGTTTATTTATCATAATCCTTTTATCATATCATAAACCCTTGGAAAACCACGTCACTCATTTTGTGAATGCGTCGGAGTTCAGGCACTCCTTTTCACAATGCTCACAAGGGCAAAGCTGTGCAAGATAAAGATAAAGAATTAGTTTATTAAATTTTAGTACTGCGGTGTCATAGCGAAATAGTTTGTTAAAATTGATTCTAGTTCTTTTCAGTTGATTTCAATCGTGACAAAAGCTTCAGCCTAGCAAGAACGTCACGCACGTTAAATTTATTTCCCAGGAATGATGATCGCAAACCTTGAACTCGTCTTCAAACTACCATACACTGTTTCACTATTTCTTCAGATGCTAGCGACTATGGAGGGATGTTATTTTTTAAAATTTATTAAGTTACTGAGGTACAGCCTTGCGAAGAATATATGATTGAGCCATATGTAGTTTAAGGTTAGAGAACTGGGAAAATTAATTTTTTAATTGAGGCAACCTAAAAGTCAGCGGCAAGATGATGAAACGCATTTCGGAACACAAATACAATTTTCGCAGTGGCCTGGCATTCCAAGGCAGGCAAATAGGGCGAAATTTGATTTGAATTTTTATTAGGAACTGAAAGTTTCATTACCTTTCTAAGAGCCTTCTTTGGTTAGTATCAATAAGGCATGGAAGAATATTGAATACTGAGTCGTTGACAAACATGTCGGAAGGTTGGTAGGTATTTCAGCTTGCAATATTCGTTTGGCGGGCGCACATTATATTTTTTTCTGAGCGGATTGTGTATTATAAATGTTTAATTCTGCTCATGATTGATGTGAGTACAAATTATTTTACTTCAATTATCTAAAATTTGATTCTTAACTATCGAAATATTATAAAAAAATGTAATAAAATGTGCATCTAGAAAGAAAAGTTTCCTTGGAATATCAGGCACGAAAAAGTCAATCAATTTAAACAGTCAGTGCACATTGCTGCTTATATAGATTCTACATTACAACATCATTTAAAAAACTTTATTTTAATCATTTACAATAATATCCTCACGTCAAGTTAAAAAATGTGATGAACATACAACGAAAAGCGATCAATTTTTGAGCATTTTTACTCTAAAGTAAGCAACATTTTTAACAGAATAAACAAACGTTTATGGGATTATTTCTTCATGTCATTATTTTCACTAATGTTCGTTTTCAAATTCCGAGCATTTAACATATCGGCTTTTTTAAATTCATTATGATTCCGTCCTTAATAATTCGATGTAGAATATAACCTAAATCAAAATTAGGGAGCAATGATGAATTATTTAATATATATTATAATCCTTAGCTAAAATGAACTTGACAGCAATATTTAACTGGACTCCAAATGTTAAATTCAAATTTATTTATATTAAAACTGGGAATATACGTTCAGGTATGCGGATAAAGAGGGCCGTCATAATCAGAATCAGCGATGTCCGTCCATTTCGAAAGTAGAAACTCGATAGAATTTTCATCTGGAAATGGATTTGTAGGATTATCGCTCGGACGTGGGAATCAATGAAAGCAATTAATGATGTATTAAAAATGAATACTGGAACCGATTTCAGTTTCTGCAACTGAGATGTTAATGGTAATTTTAAAAAACCTATAGAGTGTATACATAGATCTTGAAATACTTTAGAACCACTAATGTTTTATTATCACACAGATAATGTCCATTGAACATACAAGTGAGAACTTCACAGTAATCTCAGCAAATATTTTCAGCAACTTTAATACTCGCATTTCGATCGAAATGCGAGTGTTATATCGATCGTATAAAATCGGCGTCAACCAGTTAAAGCTCTAATATTTTTCGCCGAAAATATTTTTAAATAAAAGTAAAAAACAATGCAGGAAATGTTTTTGAGGACCAAAGACAAGGCTTTAGATTTTTGCAAAAACATTATTTATACTAGAAGCTTAGCTCAACTGAATAGTATAGGACAATTTCAAATGTTTTCACAAGGTTTTTTGGTTGGGCAATCGTCTTCTTAGTTTCAAGCTCATATTTCACACTGGGTGCATTGAAGTCTCCTCTTTTTCTTCATTTTAAAAATCCTTCTCATTATTCATCCTTCTCAGCCTTTTATGTGATTATTTTAACTTGAAAAATAATTTTATTATAAATACTACAGAATGAGAAGCCAATGAACATAAGCATAAATTTTTAAATGAATAAATTTATTGGTCGCGTTCAGATTTCTGTTTTCTGAAAATAAAATTTTACTGGCTTGGGTTCCAGCTTTTTTAGCTTATGTTTCCAAATTGAATGGAACACAAGCGAATATTCACTGAGGATATACAATATTTTTTGTCTCACACTCCATGCTTCCTTAATACGGATTTATACGTTTCAATTTTTCTCATAATTGGTTTCCCTGAAAACTTGTGTTTATTTAAATAATAAAATTAGCGTCTAAGCTAAATTCTGAAATTGTTAATAAGTTTGAGGGTAAATATATTATCAATTGTAAGCTCAAACACTTTTGCTCTACTATCTAAACAACCACTATAGAAATAAAAATACCAGTTAATTCGTAACATATAGCGCGCATCTAAGTGCTAGCTGGTGCGTATACAAATGGTGGTCGGTAAGTCATGCAATGTTGGCGCGTATACAAGTGCTGGTGCGTATACAAGTGCTGGTGCGTATACAGGGTGGTGGTCGGTAAGCCATGCAGTGCTAGCGCGTATACAAGTGCTGATGCGTATACAGGATGGTGGTCGGTAAGCCATGCAGTGCTGGCGCGTATACAAGTGCTTGTGCGCAAACAAGTGCTGGTGCGTATACAGGATGGTGGTCGGTAAGCCATGCAGTGCTGGCGCGTATACAAGTGCTGGTGCGCGTACAGGATGGTGGTCGGTAAGTCATGCAGTGCTGGCGCGTATACAATCGCTGGTGCGCGTACAGGATGGTGGTCGGTAAGTCATGCAGTGCTGGCGCGTATACAAGTGCTGGTGCGCGTACAGGATGGTGGTCGGTAAGTCATGCAGTGCTGGCGCGTATACAAGTGCTGGTGCGCATACAGGATGATGGTCGGTAAGTCATGCAGTGCTGGCGCGTATACAAGTGCTGGTGCGCATACAGGATGGTGGTCGGTAAGTCATGCAGTGCTGGCGCGTATACAAGTGTTGTGCCTGCAGCAGGTCGAGACATAAGGCACCTGCCGGACATTTATGTAGCGGTCTCAAGAATACGATGGTCGTAGACCCTTCGTTAGAGGGGCACAGTTGTAAACATTCCTCAGGGCGCCATAAAACGTATTTGAAACGGCAAGAAACTGGAGAGAAAGAGGACATTTCCCGGAATTGTTAAATTCTTGGAACATTTGTGTAAAGAAGGGAAAAGTTATTCTTTTGTGAAATTACGGCGAGATTATCACATTTATTTTTATCCACATTTTTCAAAATGGCCTCGCCAAGATTCAGCTCTATGGGCACTCACAATTAATAAGCGGTTTCTAAATCCTTGAAATTTAGAAAAAATCATTCCGTCAGACTGTACTGAAATATGGATTAAATAGTTGTTTTTCTCTCATATTCATTATCCGTTTTTGGACATACCTATTTATTAATAAGGAAAACGTGAAAATAAAGAACTTTAATTTTTTCACTGCCGTGTAGGTGCTTCCAAGTGTCTGAGAAGCGAAAGAGCAGAAAAGCCACTGAAAAGAAATTACTCGCAACGAGGTTAGAAAACAAAATAGTAAAAAAATTAATTTTATTTGTTTCCTTGTGAACAAGAATTTAAATGATCAAAAAGCCTATTCACTTTTTCTCAATGGGTTTAGTGGAAGAATGAACAGAATTGGTAATGCCTCTTATCAACTCAATCTGATAAAATTTTCATGAGATTGTTGTACTTTTTGTGAAAAATCTAAAGCCACGAATTCCACGATGAATTCTCAAACTCAATTAAATCATAAAAAATCAAATATTATTCATTTACGCAAAAATAAACACAACTTTTTTCTGTCATTCCTTTTTGAATTTTCGAACTTGTGCAGTGCATTGAAGAAAATATAACATGACCAAAGATTCATTCACATCTAGAAAAAATAATATAATACGGTTGACACGGTCGGGCTTTCAATACGAATGAAACTCACAAACTTGCCAGCGAAGTTGCATAACTCAAGTCTAGCCTAAAACCTCGGCTTTTAAAAATCATGAATTTACTTTTTCGTCACAAAGATCTAAAGCAGAATTCACGACACGACATCACGCCTTGCGGCAGCCTGCGCCAACAATGCTTTTCGGTGACAACAACGTAACAAAAACCTACGCACGGCGATGAATGCGTTGACTCTTTTGTAGAGGTCCGACCTGGAGGCTCCATAACGACGAGCTTACGAGCAATGCAAGCTGCATGGCTACGCAGCCGCCATACAAGCCAGCGTTCTATTAAAACCTATTCACAAAACACTCGTCTTATGTAGCGGATTTTGTTGGTGTGTGAAGTGTGTTCGTTATTTTATGAAGTATCTTGTGCAGCCGTGTCTTTTGTGTTCTTAAAGAAACTTATGAAACTTCTGTTAAGCATTTGAAATAAAAGAAAATATATTTTAATACTGAATGTATTGAATATTTGAATATAATTTAATCCTGGTGTTTTGTTCTCCTGTGTCGTCTAAAACTTTAATTAAAACTTCAAATGACTAATTTATTCTGGTAAATTGAACTATGCTTACTTATAACATTTTAATAAATGCCTTGAAATATACCGCCCACTCACAATCCGCTGTGTGTTATTTAAAATCATTCAAATTCGGTCTGCCTTACAATAGTGAAAGAGTGTACCTCTTGAATAGAAAGGATTCAACTGACCAAGTAATAAATATATGGACTGCTGATTTTGATAGCTATAGATTAAGTCGAAGCTGATTCGGCAATTGCTTTGTAGAAAAAGCGACAAGCATTCGAAATCTGGAACAAATAACATTAAATTTCAAAGTGTGGATTCATGTTAATTCAGGTAATTAGCTCCTTATTAAGTAAATTTTTTGTTGCTAAAAATTATTTACAATGCCCTCCAAGAGGTTTGCATTCGGATAACATACTGGAGAGATAAAAAAATGAAAAATAAAAAAATGGAGAGCAAATTGCACCTCATAATTATTCGGAAATCTTGTTCAGTATATAAAAAAGACTGCAGTTTTGCAATCAGCAAGCCGCGATCATTCGGAGTTTTCTACGCTGAAATGCTGAAATATTGAACTTAGTTGAAACTAAAGTCCGAATTGTTTGGGTCTTCTCAACAAATGAGAGAACTTTTTATATTCATTCTCCAATTCCATAGTATGTCAATATTTTCAATAGAGAATGTCAATATTTTCTTTTTTTTTTTTTATTTTCTTTTTTTTTTTTTCGTTTAATATGTTAATTTAAGCTTCTGACCAAGCCGAAAACTTTCTACGATTTATCCCTTCGAGTTTGATGTGGAAATGAAACGATAACTTTTACAAATTGCTAAAATTTTATGATGTATAAGTTAAAACCAAGATAATTTGAGTTTTTAAATTGATTTCCACGTGCCACATTTTATTTGAAACAGTTAAGACCACAATCAAATTTGTGCTCGACACTTTTTAAGAAGTGCTCGTAGGAATTCTGTATAGTCAGCTCCATGCTTGGAAATGTTTGCTCGCCATATGAAGATATCTTCAATGTAATATAAGTATTGGCTGATGGAATAAAGAACTGACTCAGATTTCGACAAGTTTCTTTGATTTAGACTCGCAGCCTGCACACGACAGCTCTGCCAGAGAGTCTGACACTTAAAACGACACAAGTTTTATATTTTGAAACATGAAACGCTCAGCCATGTCTGTCGCTGTCACAATGGCCTCGAATGGCAACCATAACTGGAAACTGTAAAAGACTTGACAGATTCTGCGCGCCATCGCGTGTGGTTACATTCAAATTACATTCAAAAATGATCTTAGCTAAATTCGACCAGTATTTTTGAATTTAGTCCTGTCGAGATGTCACATTTTCAATCGTTCTTCATTATATCAACGAAATTTAAGGAATCAAGAAGTCACTATTTCAATCATTCCCATCCTATTAGTGTTGGAGTTTATCAACAATAACGTGCACTAAAGTTGCTGCAGTTTCTCGGAGAAGTCTCTGGCCACGAAGAGTGCGTGAGAAATGACTTGGTTAATGAGCACGCCGCCAAAAAGTCAATGAGAAAGTCCTGTGCGAAGCCTTCGTTGTGACTTTGGCTCCACATGTTTTAGCGTCCCGCGTTTGAGGGGGAAAATTTTTCTCTTGCTTTAGTGTTGGGTTTTCCTGCGCTGTATTTGTTCTTTTTCTCTCAGAAGAAACTTTTTACGCTTGACGCAGCCCCCGGAATGATAATTTTGTCGGCGCTGTAAGTCATCTCAGAAAACGCGAGCGTATGGCCTGGGGCGCTCAATTATCGTGACTAACAGCCACCATCTTGCCGCACTCGTTCTTTTCCGACCGTCGGGTGTAAAATTTCACACGTGACAGTGAATAAGTTCCATCTCAAGGCTCTGGTCTGCATTGAGATATTCTTCGGGACTAATTATTTCATTTAAGATGATTTTATCGCAGAAAATGATTATGGAGAGTAAATCTTGGTTCCTGTTATTCGTAGTGAGGCAATTCTTTTCCACGAGTCGGTCAAAATTATTAAATAATAATAATTACTCATTCAGCATGAGTTATTTGTAGTTATTACTAACTCAGGAAATAGAAAAAACTTACTAAGAATCACACAAGTCAAGATTTTCATTTAATAGTTTTTTTAATAATAAAAATATTGTAAATTGAATAATTAGAAGGAGAAGCAATATATTTTAATTATCTAGCCAAAACTAGCAGAGATTCTCTTTATTTTTAGTTGCCATTATTGCACCGAAATTTTCACTGCAGAAGCATGCAAACTCTCGCTCGATTTAGGGAGACAAACGAGCGATACCCTGAACCATACTGCACAAATGAGCACCTGAATAATTATTGTTTTTTTGAGTTGACTGGAATATTATCAATGCTGTCAATTGTCAAGGTGTCAATTCTGCATGAGTGATTGAGCTAACAATGTACAATGACCGAAGTTTTTGATTTTATAGGATTATATTTCGTTTGTTGCTATGAGAAAATACATATTAAAGTATGCAGTAGGCTCCGTTGAAAATAATTGGCATTCAAATGATGGCAAGCCCTTGCATTGAAAAGATCGTTCGATGTATATGAGGCGCCAAGACATACAAAGGTAAACAGGGTAACTTCAAGAGAAAATGTAAATTTAAATTTGACGAACGTCGACATCGATGATTACGCTTGCTAGTGCTTATGTTTCATTTTAATTTCGAACCTTATTTAATATATTTGAACCTGCAAGATCTTAACAAATATAACTCAGTACTCACTACAGTGAGTGACAGAGAGCGCATTTTCTCGTCGACGAAAACTTGAGGTCACGGACGGACAGACGGACGGACAGGCAGACAGAAGGACATGGCGAGCACAATGCATTTTTTCCATAAATGAGAAAAGGCGCTACAAAGTAAAAACATTTTCATCCTCACTTCTCCAAAATAAAAGTAGATTTGAGATTGATCCTTGCAAAACTCACAATAAAGCGGACAAAATGAGCAAGCATCACTATTGTGAATCACTGGAAATCGTAGACACGAAGAACTGTAATGTGTTTGTGCAGTTAAACAAGAGGACTCTTTGCAATGACGAGATGCACAGCAATACAGTTAATATCCGCTCTCACTGAGCACTTACGGCCTTTGATGAGAGCCGCGTGGGTCTATAGACAGAGCAGGGCCTTTGAAGCATGCCAAATTAATTCCATGAGCTTCCCCTGCTGGTATCAGAATGTGATATCAGGCTGCACATCTCCCGCCTGCCATTGATTCATCACGATCATGTGGAACAAGCGATCTATGTGCGATTTGCCTATCCAAGATCCATTAGGTTAGATAGTTGAACCGTAGAAGCTTAGTCTTCTAATTTGTGCCACTCGTTTATACATAATTTTTAAATCAAAAGATATTATTCTAAATTGCTTATACAGGGTCCGCCAAAAAAAAAACCTCCCTCATTTAGTGATGTAAAATTAGACTAAGTGCACTTAGTCTTAACAATGGGGGACATCATTTATCGAACATAATTTTCAAAACCAAGTAAAGTGCACTAAGTGATGTAAAATGACATCAAATAAGCTATTCACAAATAAAATTAATTGTTTTGTGTGTGTCGTATGATTTTTGCAAAAGCCTATTGAAATCAGGGAGGTTTTTTTGGCGGACCCTGTATAATGAATCTAAGTTAAATATTTTTTGCGTGCTACGTTAACCCAAAACTTCAAAAACGTTCAGTGACTTTTCGGGAAAAAACAATAAAGCCGTTAAGTTTTGCTCAAGGTTTTGGTAGAAAAGATGCTAAAAACTTATTTATTCTATTACACGTAGGAGATTGTATTCTTTAAATACATATTCGTCAGATGAAAGAATTCATCATTTCTGAATTCAAGTCTAGACAATTATTAGTATTCTTTGAAATGAGCTGAAGGTATATATAGTCGAGAGTTGTTGAGCACTCGTTTTTATAAAGACTGGATTAAATACGACCACAGTAACTTCGTTTACGCTTATAGATCTCAGATGGCCTATAATGCGAACAAATTCGGGAATATGGGAGGTTTTATTTTAATACTCAAATTGGGGTCAGATTCACTGCGCATTACTACTCATTACTACTTGAGAGCACAATTTAAGTTTACAATTATATATCCGTAACTGTTCCAAACGAATAAACTAATATCATGAAGGAAGTACAGTAATAAAATACGCTGACAATGTAAGATTCGAGGATATTAACTGTGCAATGATTTAAAACGCTAGAAGAAGTGGCATCGATGCATCATGACGGCACAAGCTGAGCACTTGAACAACGAGTATGCATGGGTAACTGATCAAGTCACATTCACAGCGCTGGAGGTTTTATTTGCAGGAGTAATAATTTCTCGTTTCTTATTATTATTTTTTCCTTAGTTCATCTGCCAAGTTATTGATGGTAGATAGGATAAAGCCGTTAACTAATGTTGCATTTGGGAAGCGTAATTAACTAAGTTAATAATAAAGTACTAGTTCATTACTTTAATTTAAGTGCATTAAGTAAAACTTAAAGGAAGAGATTGATTAGAAGTTGACTACTGCAAATAATTTCAATATAGGCATTATCTTGCAACCCACCACCACTCATAAACACTATAGCACATTGAAATCGAAAATTTTAATTGAGGCTTGTAGATACAAACATATTTGAGGTTTATCGTTGCGGCGCTCTTTAAATTTTATTTAATGTTTGTGAATATTGCTGATGACTAAGAGTCCCCTCAATTGCAAGGGAAATATTAATAACCCTCTTATAATCTCACTGTGGGCTATGATGTCACTCTTCTTAGGGCGAACCAAGATAAATGCGCAAATTTGATTTATTTTCCCGAATTTTTCTTTTTACAAAATCACTTTCCATTATTATATAATTTTTGAAATTATATACATTTGACCTGAATAGCATTAAACATTTATCTCTCAGGAAAAATAGTTACATACTTATATGTTCGAATGCCTAAATTCAGAAAAAATTGAATAACCCTTTCAGGTATTTTAAAATAACCGATTTAAATTTAACGCCGATGATAAATCTAACGCAGAAAATCAATCTTCAAATAACACAAATTTTTAAGTGCCATCATCGCTCGCTTAAACCATCCTAATTACCAGGTGTCGGAGTCACTTTTGTTCAAAGACACCTCCACAAGATTCAATTTTGTGTTCAAAGACCATGAAATTGTCTGCTATTCGCGAGGCAACGCTTTTGCAGCGCAAGTTTCAGACTTTAGCGAAGAAACTGTTAAGGAGGGCGACTGATATCGGAAATGAGGTTGTCCGACGCGGGAAATGGATCCGATATGCCGCTACTGCGCCTCCCAACACTCCTCCGTCTAAAAATATTTTCACGATGCCTGCCTCGGACAAATTTTATGTTTAGAAAGGATTTGTGTTGTAGATTCAAAATATTAAAAAATTTTTAGTTTACGGTGATCAGCAGATTTAAATATTTGAATGTTATTTGGTATGAGATGGACAATTAATGGAAGCTTATAGAATACCATTAATTTGAATTAAATTCGCAAATACGGACATTTAAATAACTTTTTACATTGAAATTATGTTCACACAATAATACATTTGGTATAGAAGTCTATATAAATTATTTTTCGTTAAAGATGATGAGCGCGTGTTTTCAAACGTGTAGCTGGCATAAGAGCACAGAGATTTCCCATAGTTTTGCATGAAATTTTTAATTAGATAATAACATTTTTTCCCGTCTTTCATTTGTATATTCATGCAAGAAATGGGCTTTTTATGAACAAAAATACGTCCATAAATTTTATATGGTTTGTTAATTAGATGAAACTTGAGGCAGGAATTTTTGTTCAATGCACTGGAAATATAAGTTTTTTGAATAACTAAATAAATAAAAGTTTTGAAATAAAGTGTTTTGAAAACTTTCATCGATATTTTCCTCAAGAGATTGTCAGAAAGTCGTAGAAAATCAAGCATGAGAATATTTTCATTAAATTTGAATGTTAATCACCGTGATTTTTTTAAAAAATTTGAGTTTCATGGGCATGATAGGTTTGATATGGCATTGTATTACATTCACCATTAAATTAAATATCTTATCCTATAGACTTGGTTATTTTAATTAATGTAAAATGGCTTAAAATGCATCAAATCTCTGTTGAATGATTTACATTTTCTTTCATAATAGGCTGAAATCCACAATATTTGATTTCGACATTTAAAATCGATTTTCTTGTGGAATAAATCCTTAAAAAGGGATAATATGCATAAAAAATAATGTGTTCATCACCCAATTAGTTGATTTTTTCTAAAAAAAAAACAGATAATTAAAGCTGAAATGGGCATCACTATACAGCTATAAAATACATTAGAAATTGGAGAAAAATAATTAGAACGATCTAGGACAATAGAATGTAGCATAACCTTGCACAAGCACATCCAATAACCATTCTATTAATGTTTTCATAAGAGGCAATTAATATGAATCTTTTTACTCACCCCATCCTCACATCTTACAAATTCGCTTAGAATTGCAGCAATGTTCTTAGCTTAGCGTAAGAAAACGCAACTATTTATGTTCAGGCATTAACAGCGGCTTCACGAGTAATGCAAAGGATAATTAATATGCATTATCATCTCTAGCAACACAATTTCAGGCGTTAATTAAGTTTCAGAGGAAGATGGCTGCCAGAAGCAAAGCAAAGAAGCTGGGATAAACTTCGGAATGCAGTTAAATAGTTTTAGACTATTCTATAATACCAGTTTACTCCGAGTAATTTGAATTTCTAATGAATTAATTTCTTAAACGCTAACATGAGGAATTTAATTACACGAGGAACGATTTTGCCGTCCTATAGGAACTGTTTTTGATTTTAGTTTACCGGATGGTGTGGTTTGTTTAACGTTTTTAGTGCCAAATGAGTTGAAAACATTTCTCAGGATTTTAGCTAATAAATATAACTTAATAATTTTGATACATTCATAAAATATTTTTTGAGAATATCGGTTACATGCTCCGGCTTATCAAAAGAAACTCATTCAGTCGTGCCAGAACACTTCGTGTCTAAACGCTAATCTCTGGATATAAGAGTATACACAGTATGTTACCACTTTTATCTGAATAACTTTAGGCTGCTAGACAGCCTCGCTAGAATTTTTGACATACTGGGCATCACATTGTCACTGGGCCTCAGTTATTTGACGGAAAGTCAGAACTTAATTTGTAATTTTGTTTGTTATTTGCACAGCGCACATCTCGTATGGCATTTGGTGGCTTTTGGATCACAGAAAGGCAAGCAGACAGGCACAGAAAGTTGCAAGTCCGAGCGTCTCCAGCGCCATTACCTTGATGAGACCTCAGTTTTGAAGGACCGCGGCCAGCGGCGCAGAAGCATAACATGTCCATATTTTGGTCTCATGTCCATTGTTACTCTCGGCTAAGATTCTGACCACTTCTCCGATTGCTTTCGTGTAGATTGCTTACGGCCGCGAAGTCTTCCAATACTCAAATTACATATAATCTCATTCGAAACGATGAATCCAATATCAGTTTCTAAAAAGTCCGCCCTTAACCATCATCAACGGTTGATGTGTTAGGGAAACCTTGACAAAACTTAACCCTAGGACAACCTAACCAAAACTTTGGTTAAAGAAATGTTGGTAATTAACTTACCGTGGTTAACGAAATCATTTCAATGCATTTACTGATAAGTTGTTACTTGGAACAAACTTATGCAAAATCAACTACATAAGTGAAACGTTTTCAAAAGTAAGGACAAGTACACGGTTAACTGAAGAAGGTTTAACCTTGCACAATGAAAGACAATATCAATGAATAATTTTGTATATTAATTGTTTACAATAAAATTGAAGTATGAAGGGAGTAATATTTACGTCAGCAATTTGCATAACAATCATAAATTAACATAAACATACTATCAGAGCAAAATATTAACTAGTAGAAGAAATTTTGAATTGCAACTGGAAAGTAATTTTGCATTGCAATTAAGTGAAACGCAATTTTGAAATGGGAGTGTATGTCAATTTTACATTGCTAGTATGTTATTTTTTATGTCAAGTGGAAGGCAATTTTACATTGCAAGTGCAAGGCAACTTTGCATTGCAAGTGGAAGTCAATTTTCTGTTCCAAGTGAAAGACAATTTTATGTTGAAAGTTGTGGACGAGTTTTCATTGCAAGCATAAGGTAAATTTAATATAGGGGCGGAAGGCAATTCTACATTTCAAATGGAAAACAATTTTATATATCAAGTAGAAGGCAATTTTATACGTCCCGTGGCAGGCAATTTTATACGTCAAGTAGAATGTAATTTTATTTGTCACGTGGAAGACAATTTTGCATTGCAAGTGTCGGCAATTTACGGCCCTTGGATAGAGTCTATCGCGGGCGTTTCTAATCCCTTCCCTGATGAGCAGATAATGCGCTGCCTCTTGTTTTCTTTTAGATTTTAAATCCCCTCTAAGGATTTCCCATTTTTACTGGACTTTGAAGTAAAATCTCGACGCTGCTAAAATCCATTCAAAGTGAGCCCGCTTGTCGGGCTAAAGCAGATTGGCGAATTGATGACACAGGTCTCCGATCCGCTTCAAGGTACGCTGTTTGTTCTCTAAACCCTGATCATCTAGTAATTTTTATCCAGATTTAGTAAGTAAAATGAATGGGGGAAGTAAATCAAGAGGATTTATATTGCAATTGAATTGCAAGTGAAGAAATTTAGAATTGAATTTAACGTGAACGTCACTGTGTGTCCAGATTATTTCTTCACATTTATCTACCAACGAGCAGTAAGCCACTGCAAGAGGAACGCATTTAGCTTAAGGCTTGTATAGACTTTCTTCATTGTATATAAAGCTCCGTAAATGATGAGGTCCGTACAAGAAACGTCTTGAATATCATTTCTCCTTCAATCACTTCTTTTTTAAGGGGAATTCATTACTTTTCTTCACACAGACTCGTGACATGGACTTCTGAATAATTTTACGATTTGTTCAATGTCTATGAATGAGAAGAATAAATATAATGAAGTTTTACCGCAAATTTATAACGACAAAGCGAGTCGTGGTGCGGGCAGGGGTCGGGTCGTGTGATATATTAATTCAGTTGAGCCTGCGTTTTGAAGGCTGCCAAAATTTTATTGAAGTGCCTTGGCTCACTGGGCCGTCGGCAACCATGCGTGAAACTATGAACATAGTTTGCAAGTTTCTCTGCGTGTCTCAGTAATTATCTCGAATGCTGTGCTGTGAGATGAGAAGTTTCCGCTGTGATGAAGTAGTGTGTAAGTTTAAGCGCTTTGCTGTGCAAGTCTTGCCAAGATGGAGGTTTACTTAAGAACGCTTTTAATAAATTAAATTGAGGTTATGTTCTCAATTTATTTATAATCAATTCTTAAAACAGTTCTGACTGGCAAGAGGTTACTATCGATAGTCTATGAATCAATAACTATTGGAGTCGAGAGAAATAAATTGTGCTTCTGGTTGACAAGAAAATCAAGCCTTTCTTGTATATGTATTTTTCCTGCGACTAGTCTTTCATTGTATCATCTAATTTATAAATATTATTAAATATTCCTTAGTAAATGCATAATTTTCATTATTGGATTAAAATAAACATAAATATATAACTAAGAAATTCTCTATGAGGGCTTTTCAATTCGTCATACCACGAATGTATCCATGAAAATTTTCCAGTTTTGGAACATTGCCCCCCAGTTTAGACATAATGTTGGGTACATTCCTTAATCCTATAGACCGTGCCGGTACATGATGATTTGAGTTGCAAATCAACAATTTACCGTACAGATTGCATCACTGATCCATTAATCCAATTACCATCCACAGATCATGTCATTTGAAATTAACTGTGGAAATTACTTTGCATATTTTACCTAAACACAAACATTATCTCTAGGCATCGTTACTATAAATTTCAGAGGCGGTTGTCTTCTAGTCAACATCTGCACGAAGTGCAGCGAATTTTCTCTATGTACTTATTATGCTAAAGTCAAACTTCAAAAATAAAAATTCAAATAACTTTTGGTTTATGGATGCCGGCTCCGCAAGTGCTATTATGCGGAGCATATGCGAAGCAACGAAACCGCCTCGAAATTAAAAAATTCGCATGGAAGAAATCCTCTAACACTTTTTTTACGGTTCGTCTTTGCAGATTGGTTGTATTAAGATCTTGATAGTATATTGCTGAGCAGCAATTAAAAAAATGGATAATATGGTATTGATTAGTGTTATTTTACTGAATTATTATACCATATCCTATAAAATATATAAATATTACAGCATAAATACTGCAATTATATTATATATAATAAATAACGATTTAATTAAGACTAATAACATACCTGATTATTTGATTTAATTAAATGTCACAATATATTCCAATCTAAACCCTTAAGCCCTTAAGAAGAATTTCGTTCAACCGGTCGCTTCATCTTCTGGACGTTCACTTTACAAGAAAATTCGAATTTAATGTAAAATTTACGTTTAATTAATGGATAATGGAAAATTTGGATTAACCCGATGACAAAAGCGAATAAAAATTTTGAAATTTTTCTTTTACAAGTTTAAAGCCGAGTTTATGCCTATACATTTTTCTCCATCAGCCAGTTAATTGAAGAATTTGGAGTGATAGAAAAGAATTGCATCGAAACAATTGAAATATACGGCGAACTGGCAGTGATCCGCAGGCGCATGTACGATAAGAGAACAGGGGTTTTCTTATCGCAGCTGGTTCACTTCTTGAGCAGCTGGTTCACTTATTGAGCAGCTGGTTCACTTCCTGAGCAGCTGGTTCAATTCGTGAGCAGCTGGGTCACTTCTTGAGCAGCTGGTTTAATTCGTGAGCAGCTGGTTCACTTCTTGAGCAGCTGGTTCACTTCTTGAGCAGCTGGTTCACTTCTTGAGCAGCTGGTTCACTTCTGGTCTCTCAGAGCAGCGGTAGCAACGCTTCACCCAATATCTTGTTGTATTTTAAATTAACGTTGACTTTTTATCGCCGTTTTCCACTTTGTTGGAACCAATTAGGTCGGATATTATGCTATAACTTTGCCCAAAACAACGCGATCCTCTCACCTTGTAGCCGAGAGCCCGAAATTCTGCCCTTGTTTGACCGAGTATAATGGACACAGGAACTTAGGAACAGCAGGCAAACGATATACAATAATATTGTTTATTGCTAGCGAATCTAATTATTGAGAAGTTACATTCTCAAGGTTCTATTTGAAAGGTAACGTATTTTAAGTTAATTGGTGGCTTGATAAATTAATTGGAATTTTCAAAAATGTACAGTTAAATTGTTAGTCTTACTTTGTTGCTAAATATAATTCTGCTATTTGCTGCAGAATAATCACAATTCGCGCTACAATAAATGATAACAATATTTACGCATTAATAAAGAAATTAAGTTCATGAAAAATTTATAATCACAATCAGAGTCGATTATTATCTATAGGATAGTTTATTTTAAAGTGTTTTCAACAGTATTGACGATCCAAATAAAATATATCAAAAACTAATGCCTATAGTGCCATTGAAAAATCAAAAGCAAACTTGACTTCGTATTGACACTTCCAACAAGTTTTTCAAACTCTTACTATGACTTTTGATGGCTAGTAACATGCGAATCTTCAAGCCAAGTGCAAATGAAAATATTGTTAAAAAAATTTGGTGATACGAGTAGCCTCAATTTTCTATTGAGCTACTTAATATTATAATATTAACCTCAATCAAGGAACATTCCGTTCTCTTATGACAAATGTATCAAAGTTTTGAACTATCTTCTCAGTTTTATTTAAATACAATAAAAATGTTTACTGCAATTAATGGCAAAGGCGTGGCAAGCTATAAAAAAAATTAGAGACTGAGGCCACGACACAAAAAATATGTCCAGTTTCAATTTAAACAGGATTAGGAATTTCTTGGACCGCGTTGTTGATTGTCCCTCGGATTTAATAATAACTCTTGAACAGTCGCAGAGTCTGGTGAGTGCAGTCTTTGTTCCTTGATGCTCTGCCACTCTAGTTTTAGTCTTCTAGATTGTATTGTGTGTAGATAAAGATAGTAATAATAAATAAAGATTATAATTGGGCGTGGTGTGAAATGTGGACCTAAAGTTGACGTCAATGTTGCTTATTACAGCTCAAACCTGATCATAACTACGCCTTTGCTTTTGGACTCGTAATTTTTATTTTCATTCAGTTTTGAATAGATTTTGATATTTTGAGAAATTCAGTATCTAAATTCATTTGCTCAACATAATGAAGAGATAATTTATGCCGTTGGATTAAAATTAACTAGAGATATTCAATTTAGAACTCGAGTTAACCAACTCAGGTGACCTCCATCCTCTGACAAAAACTGGAAATTTCTTCGCTGAGAGACAGTGAGGGCAGGAATTCCTGAGACTGTGTGTGAATCCTTGGCAGATATGTCCCAGGCGGCAGCTCGATTCTCTTCTATCACGGAACTCAGATCGTAATTGAATTTACAGCGACATGCCATCGCCCCTCGAGAATCTCCTCGGCCCAGCCATCCTGCCACACGTAAGACAAACACCGGTTGCCGCACGATCTGATTGTGAATTATGGTCGAACAAAAACTCGTCATATCGCCGCCTAAAGTGACAACTTGAAGCGTTCTGCCTCATGGACCGAGAGGTTACATATACTAGGAAAGGACACTGATTCAGATTAGGATAGAAATATCGATGGGAGTACCCATCAATTTCTGAGACTTTTTTCAGCTTTTTCATAACAAGATAGAAATAGACTTGTCTTTGTAATCAAGAAGTTAGATGAACTACGTCGTTCGTCAAGGCTTAGCCTCTTAGGTCACTGAACAAAGAAAATATGTTAGCAATGAAGATGGGGGTTTTCAAAAAATGAAATAACTAATCTTAATTCTTTTAATCTGAAATATATGTAGAGCCCAAGTCGCAATTATTTTTCGCGTAGGTTATTTTCCATTCAATTCCCGATGAATGCAGAAAATCTAGGATATCACGATGCTGCTCATACAATATATTCCCCCTCGCACTCTTCTCGGGAGGCTACCATAAATCTTTTAAAAAGCATCCGTTTGGAAACCACCAGAAAGTTCTCTTATTGACTGGCGCATGGAGTGTCGAAAGTATAGCATTGATGTACTTTATTTTGGCTTCCCCTTCTCAGGCTTTAAAATGAATGTCTTCTGAACGCTAGCATATGAGGTTTCGGGCTGAAGGTCTGCCATTCATATGGTAATTTACTTAACGTATATAAGCTATTTCGAGTAGTGCTTTCCAATGCTTCTGCATGTGGTGCTTCAATAGACTTTTTGGCGCCGAGAGCTAACTCGATCACTGAAACCTATGTTCCGTCTCTTTGGGAAGAAGAGATGCAAATTTATTAGTGTTGTCAATATTAAGCGCTTTCCCTATATATGCAGCACATGTAACGGCTACATTAAGCCAAATGAAAATTTATTTGACCTGATTAGGAAAACATAATTAGAACTGCACTTATTACTATGGGACCCAGTCCATTTATAGCTTCTCTATCTCTGGCTTGAGACTAATATTCGCCGGGCAATTCAGGCGAAAAATGAACGCGTTCGTTATGAGAGGAGTCGACCTTAGAACTACCAAATCGGTGGCCTAACCAGAAAAATTCTGTCGCCATTAATGCTAGAAATGATCCGCATGAGAAATAAAAAGAAGCTTGATTAGTAGTTTAACCAGAAAATTCAGGCGTCATTAATGTTAAAAATGATTTGTACGGGGAGAAGAAGTTAGATTAGTATTTAACCAGGAACTCGCTTATTTTCGATAGATTCTTGAATTCTGTTCTTTTGTCTGAACTTAAAGATTTATTAAAACCAATATTCCACTCATAGTAATAATTAAGACTTTTTCCATGGTTGATGAAATTTTATCCCTTGTGTGGTGTATCCTGACCCAGTTTGGACAAATAAATGGCATTTCATTGCAACGCCCGCTCCCTCAGTGTGCTGTGGGAATGCGTGTCAGTATAGGATATTGTCATCAGTGAATTTCTCTTAGTACAAGATCGAATTTTGAAAGAGCCATTCATGAACATAGTGACTGAGACAATTTAATCTGGTAAGCCAATTCTTGCTGTAACGGTGAAAACTCTCTGACTCTGAATCTTAACTGACTGTTCATAAGCGATTGACGCTCAAAAAACTGCGCTTAGAATCGCCTATAATTCTGAATTGTTCGGTGACTGTAAAATGCCAAGATTCTTGCATAAATAAATTTTTGAAATATTTAAAAAGGGTTGAAAGCTCTTTAATTGGTTATTTGACAGATAATTCATATTATGTCATTTTGTCAATAGAATTTGGAAGAGAAAAGTTCTATTTCTCAAATGGCGATACATTATTTATTAGTTTGGCGTCAGAAATATTTTATTGTTTGTATTAAAATTAGTCGAGTTTCATATTATTTCACCGCCTAGCCGAATAATTCATGTTCATTTGATAGCTGTGACTGACGGCGTCCTCAAAAACCTCTGAAATAGGCGCTGAATCAACAAAAATTATAATAATTTCTTATCAACTTTGATGCTCAATCTATAGTGAGAAATTGAGATGAAAAGGACCGATGAGACATCGCAAATTGCATTACGAGAGTGACGTTGCACTTGGACGTTGATGCGGCGTTATATTGATTTATTTGAACGGAAATTTGTAGTAGAAACAATGTGTTATCGTATTATGGACTTTGCTATAATTTACAAACCTATATTTTCAATATATAAGCTTTCGATAATTTCGAGATGAACAAAGTCGTACAATTTAGCTCTGAATGTCTAAATGTCTAAGAACGAATTCTATTTAAACCGAAGTATTTCACATGCAAATTCTCTCTGACTAAAAAATCTTTAGGATTGACCAGTTCGCCGCGAGCCAAATATGCAGCACGCATAGATATTTGAGTTGCCCTGCATAAAATGACTTCACAAAGCGAACAACGCAGCATGTAAAGACCGAGCCAATCGATGGACCTAAGCCTCTAGTATCACAATATGTTCCTGTATTGACGTCTCTATCGTCCAGAAAAGGAGCTTGGGTCGCGATGCTCACTAAGCTCCAAATAACTGACCATGATCTGCGAACTTCTATGGGGAAAATAGCCACGCTTTGGACACGAGCTCCGATGACCCGAAGAGGATAAAAAAGATTGTAAAGCGATATTTCAGGTATTGAGTGTGGTTACTATCTGGTTCATTGTTGCTCTATGGTAGCAACGCCAGGAAGGGCATACCATTTATTGAAGACATTGTAACAGATCAGTGCAATTTTCATATAAACTGTAGTGATGAAATCCCGGATATTGAGCGTGAAAATTATTTCGACTATTTGCTGACACAAGTTTGTTTGTGTCAGAATTTGTAAACACGTAGCAGGTTAGCCCGACTTTTCCCTTCATCCACAACTTCTACAACATTGAATCTCTGAATATCGTTTATAATCTATCTCATGTATGTCATGCTAATGTAAAGCGACTTTAAATCAATTAAAAATTTCGATGCCTCTGGCATCGAAATTCTATGGCAACGAAGATTTAATAATTTCAATCAATTATAAGACATTTATTGAAAAATTTTTACGATTGCCTCTCACCAAAGATTGCCATGATTGTGTCTCACCAAAGATACAAAAAATAAAACAGCGAAAAGAAAACGTGACAAGACAACGTAATGATTAGTAAAATGATCTTACTAAAACTTTGCGCAAGCACGATTTCAGCGCATGTTACTGAAAGTTCTATCAAACGCTTATGGCTACATCGATCTGTCTGATTTTTGGTGGAGAGATGCAGAAAAACATAGGAAACAAATCCTGACCTTCCAAAAAATTTTTAACTCTATCACTTTTTGAGTTACAGCAATTCAAAGTTGAGTATCGTTTATTTTGGGGCACCCTGTATAACAGTATTAAATGACGCTGCTAACATTTTTATCTGCAATTATAATGTAAAAGATCTGCAATGCTTTTTAAATTTATTTTTTTGATTGATAAATTGGTGGTGATGAATAGCATCTTCGCCACGACGGGCAAGGCCACAGTGACTAATGTGCAGAGATTTTATTTAATGTCTCGGGGCCTTTCAGTAATCCGCCAAACAAATGGAACCTTATTTAAAATTCCGTCTCTGAAATATCAATCCTCAAAGGAAAGATATTCAGGATTTCAGTGTACGGAATCTTTTAATAAAACATGTACACAAATTTAAATGCCAAGAAGTTTCGAATTCCATTTCGCTGGCAGAAAATACAATTTTTCAAATGTACATAGAAAATTAATTTCATAGGAGAAAAAATTCTCCAGAAAACTGGTCCAACAACAATGAAGTTTAATTCAAAAAACCTTTGAGAAACGCATTGCGAGTGGCCATGCTGAAATTCATATTCAGTGAATGAATGTGTCCGTGACTGATGTCGTGTGCTGTCCCTAGCAGTGCTGGGCTGAATTCATCGCTTTTTTTTTACCTCTTTTGCATTGTAAATTGGAACTTAGTCTTGCTGCCGTGATCGCATGACTTTGTTCCATCAAAATTAATGAACATTTACGGACAAAGGGAAGTTATAATTGACGAACAAACATAAAATACAAAATGTGAATAATAAAAGTATCCCATGCAAAAACCAATCCACTCTTGTATGTTTTTTATATTATTCACTATAATTTAACGAACATTAATATGTTGTTAATGCAGTACACTTGACAGATCTTTGCTTGCCTAGACAACCTTAGTTAAGCCAAAGTGGACAGGGTGGCCCAGAGGTTATAGTTCAGAGGATTGGAGCATAGTAACCTTGGAGCAGTACCAGGATTGGAGCAGAGAGGTGCGGATTCGATCCCAGCTCTGTGCGCCAGTTTCTGGTTAAAATCGGCTAGGAGGCCGGGCGGTTAAGCATGGTAAAATTGGAGCAGTGATCGAGTTGCGTGTTTGAGATCGCAACAAGCATGTGAATGTTAAAAATCGGCGTCTGGCCTACGGCCTAATATACGCTGAAACCGCTATTGTTGTACAATATATTCTACAGTTATCTAACTCGACTCGAGCTAATTTGTTATCAACCAAGTGAAAATGCTCTTAAAAAGCGATATCTATTGCAAGAATATGACGAAAAAACTGGACAAAATAGAATGATTTAGAAGATGGAAAAGAATAATTTCATTCGTGAATGAAATGTCTAATTGAAAAAAAAACGATTTATTCATCCAATTATTGTTTAGAACAATGTTTAGTGTGAACCATCTATGGCAAACCTCCCTTTTAAACGATTGGGACATTTTTACAACGACACTATAATGCGTGACAAAATTAACTACAAATCAATAAAGGATATTAGAGTTTAATAAATCAAACAGCGCATCTCATCAAACATAAGGTCATCAAACAGCGCATCTCTCAATCAACAAAAACTATGTGGATTAATCTGTATGGATTAAACAATCAATGCAAATAAATGTTCTTAATGAAGTATTACTTATATTATATTGTCTCAAAACAATGGAGGATAAGGTTATGTATAAAGTCTTCATTTGCATAATTAATAATATACTTTGCTTGTAATGATTACAAAAACATAAAATATTTTCAAGACATGTTGATATGGAAATTAAATTAGTATGTATTATTACACGGAATGTATTTACTGCATTATATCCATGGATCAACAAACCATCTTTAAAACATTAGATGAAATCTTCTAATGTGAAGTTTTCAGTGAATGTCTTCACTACGAAGCGGACCTAGTGTCTAGCGAGCGGATAAGGCAGGCTCGTAGCTCACCTTCATTGACGTTATTGCTCCATTTTTCTTCCTATCCACGAGGCTTAATTGGCGTTGAAATATTGCGCCTCTCGTAGAAATTATATTTCACTTGAAGCGCCTGCTAAATGACGGCTGCATGAACGCTGGTCCTGCAGGATGTCCGGTCTGCTCGGAATTTCGACCATAAGCGTTATAAGAATTTGTCCAAAGGTGATAATATTCCATGCTAGGTGTTTTCCTGCTGAACATTCCGGAGCCGTAAAGGCCTGTTACAGGGAAACACTCGTGCCATGCACCTTGCCATGCACGTATGCACCTTCAGGACGACACCGACGTTGCGTCATTGAACTAAACAAATAATGCGTCCAGAGACGACGCTGGCGGGGGACATGAAATCCGGACTAATTTTTCCGTCATTTCGCACCAGAAATTTTAGTGCAGAAACGTCCTACAACAATGAAGAATAAATGAATTAAACCCACTGGTTATATTAATTTTTATTCAATTTGGTTATATGCGTTACGCGTGGTGATCGAAGGTCCGAGGTGATCAAAATATTGCATATCCCCATATTGTGTGTCACACAGATCTAGTTCCACTCGATGATGCGATACCGAAAGTTGCCGAAGCATATCGGGAAAATCCTCTAGTTTAGAGGGTGGGTCGTATGCAATTTTATGCTTAGGCATGTGTGGAATATTTGTTCTCATTCATACACTCCTATTGTAGTCATACGTACGTTTCCAAGCTGGATGAAACCCTCCGTTTTTAGGCATATCGTTCCTGGTCGACGCATGGGGTTTTGCATAAAGTTTGTTAAATGCCATCAAGATTCCTTCACTGCACTCGTATTTTATTAATGATGTTAAAAATGAACAATGAATCACGTGGTAAATCATGTAGCGGATTGATTACTTGTGTTGAATATAAATAAATATCAAGCTATCGCATTTATTTATAACTGGATGAGTACTGGGTTTAAAAAACATTTCATGAAATATATATACGCAATGCTATTTAGTTAACCGTGATTGGATGAAGTTGTTTTGAAACGCATTGAGAAGAGCAAATGAGATAGAGTTCCTAAGAACCACAAAATTAAAATTATTGGAAAAAAGTACTGCCAATATTTTACCGAGTTACTAATCGGAGCCAAAATAACTATTGCAAATGAAAATGGATACAAATAAACTCAATTCCCATAGAAGTGTGATTATTAACTTTGTTATCGTTTAAATCAGAAGTACATTGTCTTTCCCAGATATAAGCTCAATAGTTGACACAAAATAGTCGTAGCAAATGAAAAACATTACATTTAAAACGTAATTATTTTAAAAACTAACATACCTAGCCCAACATGGTTCTTGTCTAAAGCTAATTTTTCCGTCCCACAGCCTCCTCTGAAACATGGAGCAACGGACGAGGCAAGGGCTTCTGTTGCCACGAGTGAATGCCTCGCCAGACTTTTCATTAGCACCAGATTGGGTAAACATCATTGCCTACCTTGCATCGAGAAACAAAAGACTTCAAGAGTAGGTGGAACACAGGCAATGTCGGTCCTTTTTTGTTCAGTTTTCCATGCCACGGTACGGTAAGGGGTTATACTCTCCTCGACAGTTTTTCTCTGTTTTGTTGCAATGTGGTGAGATTTCTTCAGCGAATAGCACAAAGTTATGAACTCTAAATCAAAGACTTGACATTCAGGAAATTATTCCCGCCTGAATTATTATTGAACACGAAGACATATGAAATAATTGGTAGAACAATGCTGACGAGGACGATTATGAATGGAAAGTAATAACTTAGACACAGCTTCTATTTGCACTATATTCCTTGACACGAACGTAATTTCTTTGGATATTTTACGTTGTTTCATGCAGCAAAAAATATATATATTTCTGATGCAATGAGTTGCTACGTAGCGTAGGATAAAATCAACAAAATCAAATAAGACGATAACCTTTTCAAGTCTAGAAACCTTGCGCATCCAATGCACGAATTCTTGAGAGAGAACGACAGCGGAACTGTCAAAAAACCCTCGTACCTGACGTGCCTCTCAGATGTCTGGGGGGAGACATCTGACTATCTTACAAAGATCAGACGTTCCTCAGATGTCTCGGGGAATGTAGCTCAGGAAGATCACCCTCCACCAGGTAGCACAATACTCGTCTGCGGTTCTTTACTCGTCAAAGGTGAGGTTGGAACAGGAAACTGCCACAGGAAGGGTCAAAGATCGCTGGAACTCAGTCAGCAACATTTAAAGACGAGCCTTTTTTTTGCCTATGCATTCGTGAACGCAATTGCAGGAAATGACTTTGCATAATTTGCCAATAATATCTTGTGATATATGGTAGATATTGCAGTATATTAATGCATATATACTACGGTATAACACAAGAAACCCTTACCCTTAAGTATGCAGTTATGTGAAACGAAATGCTATAGAATTTAATATTATAATATTCTAAATTCTAATATATAATAGTCAACTTATTACGATTCTCAAACGGCTATCTCTAGTAAGGAACACAACCAACATCATGATTTTAACAAAATTAAGATGTATCTTTCTTTTAGGATATCTCGCGTCATGCATACTTAACGAGATAATATAAATGAATACGGGCTGTCTTCAATCACATTCTACTATGGTAGAATCGAGTCAACATTTTAATCTGCAAAAAAAAAAAACATTTTTAAATGCGTTTAATGCAACATTGAGTTAAATATATGAGTATTGAACAAAAATGGAAATCAATACATTCAATCACACTCTTACCTATTCGATAGTTTATCGATTCATTAATAAACTTCGAACTTTCAATCAAAGTTTGAACATTGCAAATTTCACTATGATATTCAGATTTGATTCTTCAACATCCGTCAAGAACAAAACCCTTCATTCTTGAAAAACTCGGAAGATTGCTTGCCGTTTTCGATGCCACGAATAGCCAGGAATTGAGCCGAGTCCAACCGTCTTCATGTTTGGAGTTTAAAGAGGTTCAAGCTGCTCTTTTTGAGGAGTGCTTGGCACGCAAGGGGATCGTTTTACGAGTTTTGCCGACTGTTTTCACTGACAGAAACGCATCAAAAGCCCTCGACCCGAGCCCTTTACTATTAGCGAGGGAAATGTTTCCATAAACTCAACTCAAGTATCATTCAGAGCAGAGCGGGGGCCATGTTAAAACCTAAGCATGACTGAGAAGAAAGAACATCAAGAATGATAGTATGTGTTAATCAGTTATAGATTTGAAGAGCTTAATTTTTCCGCTTTTCTATGCAAATAATATGATATTGAAAATTTAGTTGTTCAGGTGACGTATTAACTTGAAATAATATAAAGGGATTATCGTCGCATTGGAGGTAAACTCAAATGCCGTATTGTCTGAATGTATAACTTGAAGCTGCAATTATGCTTTGTAAATATTGTATCGCAATATTAATTTTTAACAAAATTTATACATCAACTTAACTGAATTTGAATGATTGTCAATTCTCGGTTCCTTGCTTAGTTAAAAGTCCTTATTTGATGTAGACGCCATGAATAGCGTCAATGAATAGCATCAAGTTTTAGTGTTCACGATTTGAACTATATTCGATACCTGATCTTCCTATTGCTGTTGACACTGCAAAAATCATCAAAATGACGATATGACGCCTCATTATTATCTGTCATTAAGTTAAACTCCATTCATTATTATATTATTATGATTTACAAAAATAAATAGCTTTTTCATAAGATGAAAAAATTGTTTGCTTTTTGTTCATATTTATCGGATGAAAAGACAAACCCAATTTTGAATAAAGAATTTTTCAGATTTTAAAGTAAATGAACACGAATATTATGTTATAAATTCATTACCTAATATAGATATAAAACACCGATGAATGAATTGTAATGTTTTGCCCAAGTATTACTGAAATTGTGTGAATACTCGAGAAAGTATAAAATAATATAATTTTCATCATAAGCCTAAGGGAGGCTAAGCAAAATATTATTCTTTGCTCCTGATGTATACGTTAATGTTGCACAAAGCAGCGTTGATAAGAGGTTGCAGCAACAAGACTAACTCAACTGTTGCTTCACTCGAATCTTTCCAGCCCGTAACGACAATTGGAGTCTAACGGGTAATGTACCGCGTGGATCCAATCTCGCGTCGCTGGAACTACGAGAACACTTCACTTCAGACAGCGGTGGGCAAGTCTGGAATTTTGTTTTGCCTGGCAAGCCGTCGTATTTTGAATTCCTTTGGAGTGTTTACTCGCATGCCAGCGCATCTAAAGGACCAATTATAGGCCTGAAGGTTTACCAAGAGCTTGTTTGGATTCCTGGAAATGCATTTAGATCGATGTGCTCGTGTCTGTGATCTGTGTTTGCGTCAAGGTATTTTGTACTAATGTTCATCAACAGTTTGTTAGGAATATTTTTTCTGAATAATATCGGTTGAAATGGTTTAATAATAAGCTCTGTCGTGCGTTATCAAGAAGTATTTTCCAAAGGACAAGAGAAAAATATTAAAAGACTAGAGGAATAAAATGGTTACCAGGTGACAAATATCCACTAACTTTATTAAAAATGTAACGGAAAATAGTTTTATACATAAAATCCGACAAATTCTGGCCGTAGTGTAACAAAGCAATGTAAAAAGCGTTATTACATTTAATTGCTGCAACCACATCTCCTGTTCAACTCTTACACCAGTTACGCAGCTCGACGCGACAGATACAGGTTTGTAAAACAACTGGAATTTAAAAAATCAGGTATTTAAAAATCAGGTATTTTAAAAAAATCAAGTATTGAAAAACATTAGATATATGAAGACATTAGATTTTTAAAAACATCAAATAATTAAAAACATCAGCTAGTCAAAAACATTAGGAAGTCACAAAATCAGGTATTGAAAACACATCAGTATTTAAAATGAAATCTACGCAAAAGTCCAAACTTTCAACCTCGGCGCTCAGTGCACGCGACTGCCGCGGGGGCGAGTGCGCCGGAATTTGTTTTCGTAATGAAAATTTTACGCGAGCTTCCCAACCTCGTCAACGCGTCGTTGTAAAACTGACTATCGGCAGCTCTGTTTTAATTAAAGGTTGAATGATAATAAATGTGTCCAGACTGATTGTAGTGATTGAATATGATTCAATGAATGTGTCCAGATTATGAAGAGGGAATGCAGGCTCTATATTAAAATTTGAAAAATTCTAAAAATGTTTATTCCTGAATTATTTGCATTTAACATAAAACTTGTCATCGCGATTGGAATATATTTTTGAAATTATGCGAAATGTGCTCACGGCGAGTGACCATAATTAAATTATTGATGATATTTAAAGATATTTCCTTTAAATTGCCATTTACACTAAACAATAGATTTTCAAGCTCATTGAACTTTACAATTAAATTCTCGTGATTTTATACGGCATTCGTAAACTGATTGTAATTAATTATCAGTTTTGTTATTTTTGCGTAACCCTCGTAGGTTTGAGTGTTGTTTTCATCCGCCTCATCTCAAACGCCCCATAATTAGTTTTCCAACTATTGGAAATTTATTAGATAATCCTATCTTATATTAAAATAAAGCTGATCGAATCTTCTCCTGGGAATATTTTTATATTTTGTTAAAGGAGATTAGAGGGAATGCAAGTACAAAATCTGTGCTGCCAATCAAGCGGTTCTAACTTTACTCATGCGCTGAAAATGTGAAAGTATTAGTACTATAAATATGAGAAATATTTATATTCAAAACATGGAAAACGTACGTCGAAATAATGTGAAAAATGAACGATCAAAGAAAATATACGAGCCCAAAGAACGCAGCCTCATTCTATTCAAGTTTCTGAAAATGTATACAGAATATATGAATTTTCATGTAGGAAAAAATGACTAACTATTAATTATATGTACGTAAAATCGCGACGCCACAAACCGTTAAAAGAAATATTAATGAACTGATGGATGACAACAGTTATCCAAGAATGTAGCAATTTCGAAGACTAAATCGCATGACAAATCTCAAATGACATGCTGCGAGAGAGACATCTATGATGAAAACTGGAATCCATAATAGAAAATACAGGAATAAAGTGAAATGAAATCAGGCTGGAAAGAATTCCACAATCATTGCAATCAACAAATTTTCTTCCGTTTCGTGATTGTTAGTAAGCATTTAATATGAAGGGTTATCATTACTGCTTATTTCTTGAGGCTATTATAAATGAGAATATATGAAAGTAGAGAATATATGAAACTGCTGTAAAGAATGCGATTTATTTTTAATGATTGCATACCGTTTACGAGATAAATATTAATGCTAGAGATCATAATTAATTGCATGAGGTTTGCCGAATTAATGCGAGAGATCTTAATTAATGGCATGCAGTTTACCGAAGAATTGTTAATGCTTGAGATCATAATTAATTGCATGAGGTTTGCCGAATTAATGCGAGAGATCTTAATTAATGGCATGCAGTTTACCGAAGAATTGTTAATGCGTGAGATATCTAATTAAAAAAAGTGCTCACGGCTCAACATTATTTCAAGCGAAGACTGCAGAAGAGTGAAAAAAATGTGAGCGCCATCACTTAAGTCTCTTTGAAGCAAACTTTATATAAATTTTTCAGTAAAATTTAAGGTTGCGGGTAACTTTCAGTGAACTTGACGAAACTGCAGCAAAACATTTCTTAAAAGGAGAACTTTTCCTTAAAACTCCCGCGACATCAAACGGTCGAGCGAGATAAGTTAATACAAGTTTTTTCGAAAGGATCGCAGGTCTCCAGTAATCGCTCTTACCGCTGGATTTGCATTAAAATGCCATTGCAGTTTCTGAATGATTTATGTTGTTATTTCTATTTCCGAAAGTTCTTTGAACGTCTTAAATGGTAAAAGGAAAGTCGAGCATAACAGCTTCTTAAATGGATGACAACATTTCAAAATTTAGTCACGTCTTTTGAATGGGGATCTAATAAAAACACCGATATTTTATTTTGTAATTTCACAATGAAAGTCAAAGAAATTTCCCGGCCATTTTGTGAGTTGTTAGGCGGAAAATTTCATTTCAGTTTGTTGACGTTCAAGAAGCCAATAACAAGAAGTCGACATTTATAGGAATAACTAATGTCGACATTTATATAAATAGTAATAACTTATACTTGCCCAAATGAGGTTTCGCTTGAACAAAGTCAACTGGTGTGGGAGCCAAAAAATAATTGTGTATTTAAGGCACTTAATCAGCATTCATGGTGTGCAAAAACTTACACTTACAATTTTTATATCAACGAGTTCGAAAATTTTATCGTGTTAAATTTAGTGTCTCACAAAATAAATGTCGGTTTGAAATTTAATAATTTTCTCTACAAAATATTTAATCGGTGAAACTTAATAAAATAGTGATATAATCATTCAGATAAGTAAGTCAAAAGTTCTCTTGCGTATTAAGTCTGAGAGGCAGAGTAAGGTTTTCTTTTGTCATGCTATGAAAGCATATTTTGTATGTATAAGACATGAATGCTCAGTTTAATATAATTATAATTAAAACTTTTAAGAATACTGTGCGAACATATATAAAGGTCTGCCGATCGTTATATTCACTTGGTGAATTGGTGACAAATTTATTTTCGGCTTTGCTGAATCGAAAGTACTGAACAGTTTTCACGGACAAAAATATCATTTTATCTTTCTAATAGGCTAACTTGATAGAAAAAAAGTTAAATTGACAAGAGAGTTTTCAGTGAGATGAATCCTTCGTAGAATGCTTATATATAGAGGCATGAATGAATGGAGCCTCACAGGTGCCATTCATTTCTAGTATTTCCGACTGTATTTCTAGGTCCTTCTTTGATGTTCCGAGGAGAGAGGGATTCGCTATCGCTAAGCCGATTTTTTGCTTGCATCCAAAACACGTTATGTGATGGCAGCAGCAGTGTGATTCTTTATTCCCTTTTGAAGAAAGAAAGCTTGTTAAAATCCCGACAAAGCTTGTTGATGTAATTCATTTAACATCCTGATCTATAATAAAGACTTTTGAGTCAGCTACAAGCTTATTTTCTAGGAGAAATATAGCAACATGTTCAGTATATATTTTGCAGTACATGAATAGCAATATCCTGCACGCCAAGCGAACATGCAATATTGCAGAGACGCTGCACTCAGAAGAATTAATGGCTCATATTGTCTAATTAGTGACACACGTGGCACTTCTGCAGGGTAAAATGGGGTCTGGGCGACCCACGTCAGGACAAGGAGTGAATAGCTATTTGGACAAAGTCTCATATATTTCTCTGAGTGTGGGATTCCGCACGCAACAGCGCAGCAGTCCGACGAGCTTTGGAGGGCTTAGCAAAATGCTTGGCAGAATTCTGTTCTTGCTCGTAGCCTCTCTGAAGAACAATCCTTCAGTTACCCCTACAAGAACAAGTTAATCAGCTTAGCGGAGCAAAGGGGTTGCAGAGTCGAAACCCAATAAAGATTAATAACGGAGCGAGCTTGACTTATAGAAGTTGCGTGCCATTTCACTTCATTGCAGCGCATTGTATTTTAACATTTCCTTCTGAAAAGGTTCGGGCGGATGTCGCAGGCACAGTAGTACAATGATTAATTATAATTAGCGTTTCAAACATTTTGTAGCTCATACATGTAATGCAAAAAAGTTTGCTTAATTAGATTTTGTTAATAACTGTAATAGTCAATCAAAAAATTAGTTCTCTATAAGAAATGAAGTCCCTTACTTTGAAGAGCGAAGTGTCATTCTCAGTTGTTTATGATAACTTATAGTTATAAACACTTAAGAACTTGAATTTTCAGCTCGAGAGTCCCACATTGGAATTTAGTTTTCAAGGAAGAGAATAAAATTTTCTATTCCATATAAATCATAGCGTAAATTTTATTTATTAATAAATTCTGTTTCACTGAACTGCCTAGTTCACAAGTGAATTTCGCTGAGAGCGGTTGCAAAGAATTTAATGCTCGAGAACGTAGTATTATTGAAAAATCTTAAGGATTAAAAATATTTCCTGATAAATAATCTTTTCACCTTTATTTTTTGAGGTTCATTCAGAGGTGGCTGGATGATATGAATGATATGAAACACGAGATGATATGTTATCTTGCAACAGGTTTACGGAAGAGAACGAATAATAGCCATTTTAGATGTGGTACATGCCTTAAATATGTACGTATTAAGATACGTTTAAGACGATAATTAAACGAATACGACGATAATTAAACGATATGATATGACATAAATAGTTTGATTCAATATGCATGAATGACGTTGTAAAATTTGCATGGAGTAAATCGTGAGCTGAATATGACTGAAGTTCTACTTTGCAAAATACGTAAATAGAACGTGTACCTTTATTTGAATATGATGTAGAGCGCAAGCTGAATATGAAGTATATAATTGGATATAACGTTAAGAGTAAATCTGATTGCGAAGAGAATATTACAAAGAATATGATGTAAATTGGACACGAATGTGTCGGAGGCGGTAGACATTAATATGGGATCTTCTTGAAATTTTATATCGTCGTATCAGGGAGGATTACAGTTGGAAAAGTAATACAATAGCTAAAGCTTACGAAGATTTAAATGTAAAAAAAAGTATTGAGCCGGTTTAAATAGTAAAAATGTTTAAAACAATAATATTACCTAACCAACAAACTTACGTATGCATTTCAATTTCATTTCAGTATGTACTTCGGTAAAACAAGTGACCAGATTAATAATGTTTGGCTTCGTTAATTAAACAATTAAAATAATTAGAAATTAATTATTAAATAACAGAGCGTCAGATGAGGCGTCTTCCGTGTAATTATCCACCGCTCAGCTGAGACGAGACAATTAGCTCGGCAATAATTGTCCGTTATCGCTGGTGGCTGGACGATTTTCTTGTCACTTTGCCAGGCATTTAATTACTCTTCTGAAATCCTCAGCCCCGACAGACGTCGATCAGCATCTGGCAGCAGTCTGAACTGGTGGTTACTGTTCCTGTATTGTTTAGCATGTATATAGTAATACCTACTTATTGTCAAGGTTTTATTTTGCCTCCGAAAGAAAATTTGATAAGCATCCCTTTGTTCGATTTTAGTTTTTCATGAGTAATCGGATAATGATCCAGTCATGATCCAGGCGATTCACAGTTAATTAGTCACAACTTCCAACTTCTCTTGAAATATTTGATATTTTGACTTTGATTTTAGATTATAATATATTGTTTAATATGTTTTTATACCTCTTTTACATGTAAATGTCTTTTTACATCTTATGAAATGTGTCTCTTAACAGAAACCGTTTCTCACAATAGAGACAAATATCGAAATATTTTCCTTTGAAAGAGCACCGGTTATGAAATTCTTTTACACTTATTAACTGCGAGCATTTATAGAGGAACAAAATTTTTTGTAATAAATTTAATACTGTTACTCTACGGGAAATATAGTAGAACGCTGCTGGAGGACTACTTCTCTACCACTTTATCTCGAAACAGTCGTGAAAAGATTCCGGTTGATATAAAAACACTGCGTTCGCAATATATTCAGTAAAACATGTCTGTACAATTACGTTGTGCCCATGTAGTCCTTACCAGCTCGTAACTATAATATGAATGAATAAAATCCTTAAGGTACGCCAAACCTAAATTGCAGAACTGTAAAGTCTAAATAAAAATGGAAAAATTGTTGCTAAGAAATATGAATAAATTTATACAATTCCCTAACAACGCTCATAGTGAGTACTGTTGCGGGAGAGGTGCAACATATTTTTGCTACCCCAACGGGATAGTAGAATTACTAATGCAATTGGGAAAAGAATCGGCAAACATTGGAAAAATCAGAGTTATTAGGATTTATTACGAGACGCTTGAAAAATGCTCTGAACCGCGAGCTTCAAAACCCCTACCCAGACAGCTTAAACTACACTAGTCTTGACCACCATTCAGAAATCCCATAGCACAATATATACATTTATACTAGTACACGAAACCCCTAACCTAGAATCTAACGTAAGTTCTCACACTAACCCCTTGGCAACGCTGACATGCTAGCACAAAAACCTAATCCATACGAAACCATTTACTGGTGCAATATTTGTTCATAACCGCAAGACAAATAATAAGTGTAAACGCTGGCCGCAGTGGCGAACGTCAACCTCAACAAAAGTATGGGACACAAATGAACTCAATGATAGGAAAATTACACAAGATACGTCATAGGTTCCGAACTAGCTCGGACAACCTGGCTTAATTTCAGTACAAACTAATTAATCAGCGAACGGCGGCACCTCTGGTGGGTTGAAGGGCTTACTTATTCTTCGGAAACTCCACACAATTAGGCAAACCGCGGTTTTCTAAAGTAAACGTCTTGCCCAACCGTCTAGCTGCGGGACCAGTTTTTTTACAGGCAAAGACAATAACGGTATAGTTTAAAGTGAATGCAGGACTAATATTCACAGTTCACATTCACATAATACAGTCGGCTAGTTTACAACACAGGTACATGTCTAACACTTTCACAGAAATTTCATGGTAGAAGATGAATGATAGCGTCGGTGGTAGACCCAGTTGGGCACGTTCCATGGTCTTCACCCGACGTCGGCAGCGAACGCAACGGAGCTGGATTCCATGAATACGGCGTTCCGGTCACAAATCAAGTAGTCATAATTACTCTTGAAGCCAACATCCAGGCGAAGTAAGGTGTCGGCAAAGGGTCACCGTTGAGGCTGGCTCTCTTGAGTATAGCCTCCAGGTAGCCACACCCGCCCATGCCCGTAGGTGGATACGGTTCAGTAACCAACCCTGGGATAACGATGAGCAGTCGAACCGGCAGTAGAATAACGCGCCTGATCTCCAGGCCGCCACACGGCGACCGCAAGCAGTCACGCCCGCTGTGGTCGGCGGCTTAACCAAGAGTGAGCCGAACCCGGCTCATGCCCAATTTCAGCTCTGAGTAAGGCGTCGGAAAGAAAAGAAGAGCGAGACCGACAGTCAGAAAGTCGGGCCGCTACAGTACGTTACCTCGACGCAATGCAGTGTGTGTTTGCTTTGAGAAGTTAACGATTTTTGGTATAACATATGATTTAAATATCGCATAATTAAATGCAGATCACTTCAGTGAGACACTTTTGATTAAAAAGTAGACAAAATTTGCCACAAGTTTTTAGCAGCCTGTTCTAGGGAGAAATTTAAAAATTCATCGATTTTACTACTGTAAGAAAAATACGGCACCAGGAGATTTTAAATTCAAAAGAAGTTTTTGAATTTAAATTTAAAATAACTATAAGTTATTTGGGCATACATTTAGGCGAAAAAAGTGATTTTGAGAAATAATTTAGAGTGCATCCAAATATCTATTCTCTCCGCTCGAAGATTGTATGAAAAATACTTTGCACGAATAGAAAATGCGAACAGAAGTAGGACATGCATGGAGGAATATTAACTACATCAAGCAAAAATAACGGTGTAACCCGCAGGGTGGCCCAGTGGTTACAGTTCAGAGTACCAAGATTGGCGCAGAGAGGTGCGGGTTCGATCCCAGCTCTGTTCGCTTTCTGGTCAGAACCGAAAAGGAGGCCGGGCGGTTAAGCAAGGCAACATTGGAGCAGTGAGTTGCGCGTCCGAGACCACAACAAGCTGTGAATACTCTGCGATGTTAGGCATAGGCGATGGGCCTACGGTCTAATAAACGCCGAAACCGCTATAACCAAATTCGAAATTTTTTGCACGGAAACCCCGACAGCAATATTTAAATTTCATGGGGTCTTGAGTGTGCTTGTGAAGATTTTCATGTTCTCTATTAATTGATATCATTCTAGAAAGTTTCGGTTTCCTTTGACTGATTTGAAATTTTGATTTAAACCCAACCATTGTAATGAATTTTCTTCATCATCTTTACGGTTACCCCGAAATATCAGAGAATTGGGTTTGTGATATTTAATTTGAGCTTCCCTCTAGATAGTTTATGAGAGCACAATATTGCAAATGTCTGAGCACTAGCCGTAAAATCAGCCTATTTAATCTACAACAAATTTTCATTGCATTTGTCACGTGTTAAGGCTCACGAACGTCAAGCAGCAAGCAGGCATAACTCTGCTTTGCCTTATTAGTTTTGCCGGAGGTGAATTCTTAGCGCCAATATGCGCTATAGCGCGTGAGGGTCGCGGATATTTACGATACTGCCCTTCACAAGCCTAAATGATTCAAGTTGAACTGGCGCAGCCAATAAAATATTATCCTCGTCTATCACGCGTGCAAATTTAATAAGAGGCCGTCGACGCGACACGTCAGGGCTCCTAAATGAGATCAAAAAAGTTTTTGGCAGCGCAATCGATCTTATTGGCGCAGGAAGCTCTCACTGTCCGAGAGCTTCCAGAATATTTGGCGTCTTTCGCAAAATTAGCAAAAAACTAATTTATTACTAATAATATCAGACCACCGAATCCAAAGAAATATATGCCATCACCGTAATCGAAAATCTTGCAATATTAATGCAAATAAATTGGGATTACAAAATTGAACTGTCCTGTTCTAAATATTTAAATTCCGCATTGACTTCATTGACTATTTCGCTGTAATTTGGGCAGCGATGATTTTCAACGAAGAATCAGAAAACCACTCTTGCTTAGGTTTAAATCTTCACAATTTTTCTACCCGTACTACAAAAAACTTCAAAAATGTAAACAAAACAGAAGTATTGATAAATAAAAATAAAAATAAACTTATACGGAAGGCTTTTCTGTATTTCAACACAAAAAAACAAGGTATATTTCAGAATAAAAACAGGGCATATTTCAAAATAAATGTGAGCTCCCAGTTTTCGTGACTGCAAAAAGTTCAACGATGATGATTGATTATAATCAACAATGATAAAATACCGTCAGACATGAATAATAGCTTTTTTTTAATAGATTAATATATGAATTCATTAAATCCTTAATTTCATTGTACATCAGCAAATTTAGTTAGAATTGCCTCACTTAAAAATGACTCTGATTGACAATTAGTTGATCCCATGTTTTTCGATGCTAGACGAATTAACGCTGGTGGAAAAGGATCGCTTTTCAATAGTTCGCTGGATAACTTTTCTGTTGCCGCAATTAGGATTCGATAAAGAATATCAAAGGCAAATAAGCTATACAAATTTGTTTTTTCATTCTTTGGTCATTTAAATTGACTTCGTCATTTAGCTGCCTTTGAACTCGCGTGAAATAAAAGCTCATTTTCCTTTCGTGTATACAAAGTGACGCTAATTGACTGTATTGGGTTTAGCTTTGAAAGCTTGTTTTTTTATAGATGGAAAAGTTGCGCTGCGAATTCAGTATAGTAAACTACGAGGAATGAAGTAAAATTAAAACGTGCAGGAACAAAACTTACAAACACACAAGACACAATCGAAAAAAATATACATTAAAAAATCAATAAATTGTCAAAGAAACATAACCAATGTTACATTTTCTTATATTTCTTCAACAGAAACTTGTTTGCTTAAATAAGACGAGTCACAGTTATGTTTCCTATAAGAACTATGAGCTCGAAAATAGTTCATTCGCTTAGCCCAAAAATTAGGAATGAGAGATTTTTGAACTGAAATCTGGTTAATTATTGACGCGATTTCAAACGACGTGAAACCGGACAGGGGATGGAAAGAACTCGTGCATCAGTTAAGCTTTATAATGCATGTGTTTGGAAGAAATTTAGAGGACAAAAGAATCCTAGATATCTTTTAAATTTTAGGAAGTTCGCGCATTATAGCTGAAAAAGAAAATTTGATAATGATTTGCCAACAGTTGAACGTGACAAAAATATACGAACAAGCGCAGTAATGAAGAGGATAACATAGAAAAATTTCCCTCTCACTAATCACAACTTTGAGCACAGCATCTATGCTAATTCAGCAGACGTTATCCTCTATTCAATGAAACTATTTCTGATATCGTCTCGTCTGACGAAATATATTGCATATAAATCCCGATTTCACTAGTCGATTTAAAGCGTATTCGTGCAGAGGCTCCACAAACGCGAAAAAGCGGTGCTTGAATTGGCACCAACCAAAAATATAAGAAAAATGAGAGTGCATTTATTCGTTGTCATTGCAGACCATATATTGCACGATGCGCTCAAATTTATAGCCGCGCTCGGGTGGAGGAAGATTTTTTTTTGTTTCGATGGAGATTCTGCAATCCAACAGAGAAATTCGACGAACAATTATTAAGATACCTTTTGATAAGAGTGCAAGAGGTGAAAACAGGTTAAAGAAATTCATGGGTAATTACGCGAAAGTTTTTAATGGGGTTCATTGTTTTAGTCCTAAAGTCATGCATAGAAATCTGTGGAAACATCGCGTCAGTTGTCGCTATGTGCTAGTATTCAGAAACCGATGCCTGATTGAACACTTCATCAGTTTTCCAATTCTGCACTTTTTATGTAACTTCAGTAGTGTAAACCTGAGAAGATTTTTTCGATTTCAAAACTTGGCAGATAAAATGCCGCCTAACAGTAATTCTTATGGATTCTAAGACTTCCAATTCTAGACAAACGTCTCGGAGGTATATATTTTTCGTCAAGTTTAGCTTCATTCCGATCCCGCATTGAGTTCTCTCAAATACATCTCATAGCTAGTTTAGGTTGGTCGTTCAATATTAACATGCATTGTAAAGAACAGCGGATCGCATTTTTTTCCAAGCTCTCAGGCCTTGAGTCCATGTCAAGCATCCAAGTTGTGTGAAAATACTGGCAGAAAGTTCTCCTACTATGCATATGCATAAAATGTCAAGAATCCAGCTTAAATTGTTTGTACATACACCATGTATTCCTGCGTCCTCTTTATTGTCTACATTGGTGTTCGTAGCGAATGGTCTATTATTCGCGGTATATTCACTCACCTTCGGCTCGATCCTTCCCTTATAAAGGATCTTATTCGAGCTCGGAGCACCGGAAGCTCAGATCTGCCACCGTAAGCCCCCTGTGGATTCCAGTAAGTCTAGAGGAAGGATCCTCGAACGTTTTAGTGTCGCTTCAGGATCCAATTATTATCCCAGGGTTTTCGCAGGGCACTCTTCTGAATTTTGACGAAGCGATCAGACATGCACGGTTTGAAGAATCTACCGAATCGACTGAAAAATAATTGTATAAATTGGAAGGAATCGCTTGAGGGTTTCAATTTTGAGTTGAGGTATTCGTATGCTTTCAAAGAGATGGTGATTTTTATCAGCTGAATTTATTAAATGAAAAATTCAAAGTATTCTACGAGAGAATCCAACCTCTAACTTATGAAAAATTTGATTGCAATCTGAACGGAAATCGATGTTTCTAAAACACATTTCTATTTCTTTAATTATTTCTGAATTTGCGAAAAAGTAAAGTAGCTGAGGGAAGTGAGTAAAATACCCAAATATAAAATCAAACTCAGTTTAATTTAGGGTCCAAGTAACCAACCTCTCTTGTGATGCTTTCTAAGTACAAAATCAATATATAGATATCCAAATCTCTCAAGCTCTATAAAAGCTTAATATCTAAGCATCGTCTGGCAGAGCTTGACTTGTGGACCAATTATATTCTTCACTATTACCTCATCTTTCATGCTACGTATGATTCCGCATTACATATATTTTCTTGGCAAAAAATAACCTGGAATAACATAGGTACATCCTAAAATGTACATATCAAACTAATTTATGATGAAGGTGTATTTAAAATATTTCATGAATTACATTAGATTTTAAACGAAAAATTTTTGGTAGCTATGAACAGAATGTTGAAAAGTTATTTTTGAATTTTACGGAGTTTACTGTGTTAGGGAACGCCTTTCAGTGTAATAATTTCATCGATAGTTAGGTTCGTGTATTGTCATTTTGTTTTTGAGTGACCCGCCCTGTATCTTGTCATTGTTATGTGATCCACCACAGAGGTTGGTACTTGCATTGTTTATCGTGTTAACCTTCCGTGTTGATTTAGTGATGGTCTTTTTGGTGACATTGAGCATAGCTATTTATATTAGTTTATTATTTATGTGTGCTATATTAATATTCATTTGTTAGTGTTGCGTTAATTCACGTCTTCAATTTGTATTTATTCGTGTTTTTTTCAGCGGGGCTCCAAACTTAGGACATTCTTACGAGTTGAAAGGCAAGGGCTGGAAAGACACACGGTTTATAGTTTAGTAATTTGTTTTCTTGTATTTATCGTTCATTTATTATTACAGTTCTTAATTTATCAGTTTTTATTCATCCTTTTTATTTGCGATCGTTGGCCAAGTGTTCGGGGTCAGAGAATGCTGATTTATTGATTAGTCCCCAACAACTGTAGCAGATTTCAACTAGAACTTCAACGGGCTGGTTCAAGTTCTATACCCGAATACATGTAAATAATTATTTACCTTCCTTAGTAACTTTTAAAGTCTCACATACCACAGAGTCATCATAAAAATACTGAAACACTTCACTGAGTCAGTATAAAAATTTAAAACTTTTATGGAAAATTTTCATAAAATATGATGACTTTTTGAAGAATTTTATTGTCTACAACTTCTTGGTTAATTTGTAGCACGTAACTAAGGGATTTAAATATTTCAAAATTCTATTATATGTTTTTCGCATATTTTTCTATGTAGTGTAATTTACCGAAATATTTAATTCAAGTTTCAATGCATGCGATAGTGCCTTATAGGTAATAACATATTTATTCTCTTTGTATACTAAATGTATCTTATAATTCTCATTGAATCATGCCTCTTATTTGAAAGTGGAACCTCGTTATATTTCTGACATAGTTACTCCATTTCTAATCATCAGCATTTAGATAATAATATATCATAGTGTTTCCTCTCAGAAGATAAGAAAACTAACCGAGCGTGCGGCTTCTATAAAGTATTTTAATTGCCTTTCTTCGGTCGAGAAATGTAACGATTAGTTATTTACGGCTAAAGCTTCTGGCTCTTCCAAACTTTGGTAGCTTAAAAAGTTCGAGCTGACGGTCTCTCCCGCTGAACCCAAGTTTAAAAGCCGTTTATAGAGAAGAAAAATGGTCCCTGGTATAAAAGTTGAGATTTTTAAGTCATTGGTAAATTGTTTTCTGTGCGTATAAGTAATAGAATGATATTAGTTGTATATACATATCTGTCGCTGTAAATATATGTTTAAATTTAAAAGTAATCTCAGTGAGGAAGTAACGAAAATCAAAAATAAACAATTATCAAGCGACATAAAAGTTCTGAGTTACTTTTTTGTTATGAAGTATTGTTCTTGGGTATAATAAGCAAGTTTTTAAAATTAAAATGCAAATAAACAAACCAGGAAATAATTTAATTTATGATAATTGTTTGTAAAACGGCTGAGTTTGTCGATTGAAATGAGATTCGAAAGTATTTTACAAAGATCTATTTTGCCTGTTTATAGTAATGTATTTCTTGAAAAATCATTTTCACGCAAACACGTTAGACTCATTTCGTTGTGAACACCTATTATTAGTCTATCTCTAATTTTCCATCATAATCCCTAATTCGCCTTGTCAATTAGAGTACAAATTGATTTAAATTTAATCAATACGAAGTTCAGTACAATTGAACATAATTTTGTTCTGATTCTACGGTAGGGCATTATATACGATTTTGCTAATACATTATCGTTACAATTATTTTATATTTACAGCAATTAGCTATATCCATTAAAGGCATTTATTTTCTATATAAAAAAAATAAAAACATGTTGTATCTCATGTCAAAAGTCACACATGGATTTCTGAGGCGTATATTTTTTTATAGAGAGGTGCAATAATATAGACGTTTTAGCATGCAGAAAACGTTTTAACATGCATAAAACGTTTAAACACGCACCAAACGTTTTATTATGAAAAATAATTTCAACTGGCAGGAAACGTTTCAACATGCATAAAACGTTTTAACATGCATAAATTGTTTAAACACGCACCAAACGTTTTAATATGAAAAATAATTTCAACTGGCAGAAAATTTTTCAACGTGCATAAAACGTTTTAACATGCAAAAGCGTTTTAACATGCAAAAAAAAGTTTGAACGTGCAAACAACTTTTTAGCACGCAGAAAGAGTTTCAACATGCAAAACACGTTTAAACATGCATAAAATATTTTAATGTGCAAAAACGTTTTAACAGGCGGCAAAAGTTTTAACATGCAGACAAGGTTATAAAATGCAAAAACTGTTAACATGCAGAAACAGATGGAATAATTTAGAATAGAAACAATTAATGGTTCTTAGCTTAAAATCACCAAACACAAGTCTACGGTATATACTAGTTACATTTAACTAATTAACATTTTAGAGTGTCTAACATTTCAGAAACACGTTTAGGCTGAGGATCATCAGAAGATTGGCACTATGGAGTGCCTGCCATTTTATTAAGGTGGTAAGACTAAGGATTTTTCAGTAATTAATATTTTGGAGCGCCTGCCCTTTTATTAAGGTGTTAGGACTAAGGATTAATCAGTAATTAATATTTTGGAGCGCCTGCCCTTTTATTAAGGTGTTAGGACTAAGGATTAATCAGTAATTACCATTTTGGAGCGCCTGCAATTTCAGTGAGATTGTAGGAATAAGGATCGTTCAGTAGCTCTCAAAGTGAGGCACGCAAACAAGAGGTTGCAAGGAAATATTTCTACCATCAAACAAAGCTTGAGTAGAGCTTATACTTCACAAAAACGTTTACTGCTTAACGATTAACAGATAACAAAACGTTATCTGACTGTAAATAACATCAGTTTCCACGCGTCACCACCAGCTGCCTGCGGTTAAATTCAAACAATACACCTGCCTAAGACGCTAATTATTAATATAACGATTACGCTAATAACAATTAATAAAGAATACTCGGTGGTATACCTGTTGTTAAGGAACTTCCAACTGGAACTTAATCTTAAAGTGTTCGGGAAGACAGTGACTTAATTTAACGGATAAGAAGTGTTCCAAAAATGAAAATGAAATTTTTTGTTCGAAGCGCTGGGGAAAAAAAACTGCAGTATGGTTTTTAATTAATATTTGCGGCACAGCGGAACATTCAATCTAGCACAAAGCGAGAAAATAGGAATAGTCTTTTAAATATCATATTAGTGCAATGGTCATTTGGGCTCTGTGATATCTAAAAGACACACGATCCGTCAGATTGTATTTATATACTGACATAAGAAGTTAATTGCCTGCAAGAACAATCAAACGCTAGCAATAAAACGTGTCCTGTAACGACTGCATCCTAAGAGCTGTAAGAATAACCTTCACTTTTAGAGCCAGGCAGAGCGGCGGTACTCTTCTGAAACTCCCTCAGTTTTTCGAGCAATTCCCTCCGCTTTAGCAATGAAAAGAGGAACAAACATCAAAATAATGACAAGCCGTTTGAGTCAAACATTCGTGCGGTATCGCCGAGGTGACACAGCCAATAGCCGCTCTTTACTCCGCCCCATTGCGAGGCTCGCACTTTTTCCGCGGCATTGACGACCGACGTTCGAGTTTATGGAAGCGTTCGTCCTTCCATAACTCATGGGAGTAATACAAACGACTACCGCAGACACAGCTTATAACTCGAGGTGGATTGACATTTGACGGGAATACCAACAGCTCTTGGTGAGTTTTTTTTGCTTAATCAAGTATGAAATTTAAAAATTTGAAAATTTATCCCATATCGAACCATCCCCAAACAGAGGTTGCTATAGATGGCTCTATTCACCAGCGCTCGATGAATGATGACTTCCTAGCATTGGATTCAAATTTTTTCTCAGTTCCTCCACCAATTTTAAAAAACATGATTTTAATTAAAGTTTATGAACACAAAATACCGCTTATTTTATCGAAGCATGAAATACACGGATATAATTTTAGGCCATATAGTTTCCATATAATTTTATTCTAAGTATAACTAATATTCATCTGGCTGCTAAACGTTCACCTGACTTAAGGTAGGGGAACATCATCATGTCGTATAATTATTTGTCGATGAAAAAATTTCGTCTTATGCTGAGGATCGACGAAACGCCTCTCCATTCCTGCAGTGCGATATCCTGCGCCCTATACGCGATATCCTTCAATGTGATATCCAGCGATATCCTGCGATATCCTTCAATGTGATATATCCTGCGATGTCCTTCAATGTGATATCCTGCGATATCCTTCAGTGTGATTTCCTTCGATATCCTTCAAAGTGATATCCTGCGATGTCCTTCAATGTGATATCCTGCGATATCCTTCAATGTGATATCCTGCGATATCCTTCAATGTGATAGCCTGCGATATCCTTCAATGTGATATCCTGCGATAACCTGCGATATCCATTAATGTGATATTCTGCGATATCCTTCAATGTGATATCCTGCGATATCCTTCAATGTGATATCCTGCGATATCCTGCGTTATGTACGCGCGGTCCTTAGCTCCTTCAGCGGCGCCAGCCAACGGTCGCAGAAAATTGAGGGGTCATAGGGTTTAAATAGTGAAATAGTGACTCACTTGTTTACCCACAACACTTGCAGCGAGCGGACGTAGCATTGATATGCATTTAGTGTTGCCAATCTGGGTAATGATGATCGACGCAAGGACAGAGGGCATCGTAAATCGGATAAAATCACGCGCATTTTTCTGAGTGGGATCGCGGCTAGTAGTGCAACTTGCTGTCTTTATTCTTAATGCTGACGAAGGATAATCAAGAAACAAAATACGACATAAAATATAAATAAAGTAAAACTTCAATATAATAAAACTTCAATAAAAACTTCAATAAAACAAAACTTCGATAATATAAAACTACAATAAAATAAATTTTCAATAAAATAAAACTTCAATAATATAAAACTACAATAAAATAAAACTTCAATAAAATAAAACTTCAATAAAATAAAACTTCAATAAAATAAAACTTCAATTAAATAAAAGTTCAATAAAATAAAATTGCAATAAAATAAACTTCAATGAAATAAAACTTCAACAAAATAAAACTTCAATAAAATACAATTTCAATTAAATAAAACTTCAATAAAATAAAAATACAACAAAATAAAACTTCAATGAAATAAAACGTTCAAAACTTATATACGTCTCATATATACTTTGCCTCATCCCAACTCAAATAGTAGTTGCTAAATTTTTGCTGTGAACTGTGCAATTTCTTCTGTATAGTTTGGATCGTTGATGTTCGTTTACATTTATAATTTATTTTCCTAAATACTGGAAAACGTTTTATAAAAGCTCGTATACAACACAAACAACAGAACCGCATGTAGCAAATAAAGTTATCGTTGTGACCGATGCGATACAAATACAGAGGGACGATGCGATACAAATGCAGAGGGACGATGAGATACAAATGCAGAGGGACGATGAGATACAAATACAGAGGACGATGCGATGCGAATACACGCGTCAGGGGGAGCGTTGTCGAGCATTGTAAAATCACGAATTACATTAATGGTTGAAGCTTTTAGTTCGCAATGTTCTTAGAAATCACTTTAATTTAGGTTTGAAGCTGAATTTATAAATAACAGTTTTCCTGTTCGTCTTTGATCGCATTTGATACGTTTTTACTTCATTATAGGATTACAGCCTCGCTTTGTACCCTTTCATATAGTTGTTCAAAAATTACCAAAAATTCTAAAATTACTATAATCAATCAATTATTTTGCAAGAACCAAACGCTGCCGTTTGCTGGCTTTAATAATTAAGGCGAAAGGGTGTCCCAACTGCAGTGAAACTCGAGGACATGTATAAGAACTCAAACGTGTCCAAACGATGCTTGAATATACGGAATGTTCCTCATTCGGCTATCGTTAAGTTTTTGTCAGGACGTGATGCGATTTCACAGCTCAATTCGTTTCGTCATTTTGCTGTGAATGAAATCATGAATGTGGCTTAAAACACTACCTCGTTCGCAGACCATCCTCCAGCGGCTAAATGGATGCTGGAAAATCAATTAAAATACGAATACGAGCGACGAAAACCAGCAAGTCTTTGACAGATTTCATTTGCGTGTTTTGAATTTCATACCGCGTATGATTTGTCTTGTGATACGTGTAGATGACAGTGACATTTTTAGACCAGGATGTCGATCGAGGTTTGATTGGGAGGTGGAAAATCGGATCAAAAAATTTGGCTACGAGATTTGAATTGTTGGAACAGCAGTTGAAAGAACTCCTCCTGCATGTCTCAAATAATGTAAAAAACACTTATTGAGGTAATAAAGATTCGTTATGTAGGTGAAATAAAAATACTTTGATTAAGATGAAACTACTATGAAAAATCTTGTTGGAGCTAATTATTTTAATAAAATGTTATTGATCATTATTTTAAATTTGCACTTCTAGAAGAGCGGTTGAATCTTATAATTGAACTGGAGTCGAACAGTTTAAAATTAAATTAACGATGAATTGGCAAGAATTCGTTGCACTGTACACGTTCCATAAGTTAAAAGACTTGGAAAGATCATTAATGTTAAATTTAACGGTAGGAATGAATTACTCTCTAACTCAGGATCACGAAAAATTTTCATAAAAGAAAGTGGAGATATATGTTTAATAAGAAATAAAAATGAACACTAATGAAGTTCGAAAACTTTTAATTGCAATGCCTCATAATTCGATGACGATCTGCATATGTTTAATACAGGCACCAGTTCAGCTTGCAACCTTCGTGAAGGCAACACCTCCGGCCCAAGCTTAGTGTGGGTGTCCTGTAGTTCGGACACAAGTCAGAAAACCTTAAAATTCATTCGCACCAATCAAATACAAATTATAAGAATATAATTTCGCAAATTTTAGTGAAATAGTTAAAGTTCACCTGCAACTAAATGTCCGCTTTGCATCATTATATTACTAACGCGATCGTAAGAAAACCATTCATGAAATTTAAATCGCTTATATCCTCGATGAATGAGTGTGACGGAGGTAAAAATTCGTAATTCGTATTACCTCTAAGTCTATTTAGTCTCATGTCTCTTGTCACTCATAAGTAGTTTTAACTACAAATAAAGTTACTTACTGTACTTCAATTTCATAATGTTTTTTGATTAAAAATTTCCCAAGACACGATCACGCCGAACTCTCAGGTTTCGCTCGGATGCCGAAATGCGTTTAGATTGATCCAACCCTCTAAACGGATTATTTTAATACTTGAGAAAGTTCATGCAATAAAAGTCATGCGGCTTCTACGGCTGGCACACAGAGTCAATCCGATAACTCGTTCCCGAAAGGAAAATATCCAAAGAGCCCTAAAACAATACCTGATTTTATGAGACAAGTTGAGCATCGTTCCCCAGACACTCGGACTTGGGGAAGCAATTGAGGAATTGTTCAAACGCTCCCTGGTGAAGTTGGCAGTCGAGCTTGACACGGAATATTGAGGGATGACTAGCACGTTCACTCCAACACGAGCGGTCAACTACTGCTTTTAACGATATACATTCTTACTGAGTTTGATTTAAAAAAGTTGAAATTTAGTAAGCAGTGTAAACTGCATGTAAGGATTCTCGGCAGAGGGAATTCAAAGTCTTTCATTTCATTTAAACGTTGAATAGATTTTTAAAAAATCCTATTCGCACGAGCCAAGTTATCATTCAAGTGAGAGATGTTAATTTCAGTTAACTTTGTCCAAACTAGCCTTACAATATTCGACACATGATTGAATATATTAATTAAAATTGAAAAAAATGTTAGAGCGATTCTTGCAAAACAATAGCACATTTACCACTTATGCAATAATCATGAATATGCCAAGAGAATTAGCCAAATATTTGTTGAAAACGTTCCAGAGACCAGCTTCATTATCTGTTCCAGAAGGATAAAAAATGCATGAATAATCAATAGTATGATCAATTAACTTGGAAGAGATTAATACGTTAAAAACCAGATAAGTTAGCGAATGAATTTAAAAACTAATATATCTAAGGTTTTTATGTTCCTTGACCTTTGCCGTTTTCTGAAATCTACGGCCGAATAATAGCTTTTATTTCGGGTACCAATATCCAGTTGTGAATCATGTTCTAACTTAAGTAGGGCACTTTTTTCTAATCCTAGTTCATATTTAGGAGAAGAAATTCAATTAAAGCCCTTGCTGGCCTTGAAATTATATTCACTGAACACGTAATTTAATTTCTGAAGAAACTCTTGATTAATCAACTTGGACTTATGGCCTCCGAAAATAATGCATGAAGAACCCAATCTTGGGTGGGGGCATTTAGACCTCAGCAACGTTCTTCAAAAAATCCGCGAATCTTTCCTGGACGCGCGCTAACTTCCATCGTCTAGCGCTAATTTTATTCCCAGACGTTCAAAACTTCCAGGACTTACGGTGTTTTTGTAATTTTTTGAGGGGAAAGTTTATTCCCTCGCAGTTGATGAAGTGCCAGTGCATCTTTTGGCAGCCAACTTCCCAGCCTGCATTCACTGGCAAAACGTTTAATTTGGTTGCAGCAGCACAAGCATTTGGGTCAATTGTGCAAAAGTTTTTCCACCAGTTATTTCATTACAAGGTATCCGCAGTGCAAAGTAACGCCGTTAACCAAATAAAATCTATGGATGCAGTCATACGATACAGATGGAAAAACCATAGAAATTTTATGGCTAAAGTAATAGTTAATTCGAAACTTGAAGGCTGAATTTTTTTAATGGTGCAATCTTAAAGAGATTCAACAGTGGACAGCTGGAACGAACTTGAAAATTAGTTTGGAAACTTTTAAACGAGATCTCGCAAATGAACTCCGTGTCGCAAGTTTCGATTCTACTAAGATGTAGGAAAAATAAATAAATATGAATAATTACTGAAAATAGCCAATTAATTTAGCTTCCGTGCACGTAAAATACTCAAAAATTACGGGTGTGAGAAGAACATACAAGAATATTTCTTTCGTTGTTTTTGTTAAGAATTAATTTTCTGTTCTAACGAAGAATGAATTTTAGCAAGAATTTAGACGCCAGTGAATCTCACACGATTTTCTTGAGTTGTAAAATTAACCACTCATATTAATTAAAATAATTAACTTGAAATTAGTAAAAAGACAATGAGGGTTCTGTAGTATGAATTTTAGATGAAATGTATCACTAATGATGTATAACTAATTGTAAAACATCATAGAAGATGTACAACCTGCGAATATGAGCCAAGGCGATTCCTTATAACTTATGGATAATATATAAACAATTTTACAGATATACATATGTACTATATTCGAAAGCGAGCTAAATCATTCGATTTTTTTTCTGAAACTTGGGCTGTACAAAGCTGTTACCAAATTCCACAACCCACTATCAGTCAGCAGCTTCAGTGATATAATCTTCTTAGAGGTCAAAAAGAGTCATTCAGTATTCTGTCATGAAGTTGAAGAGTTGCAAGGAGACTTTACAGATATTTATTCTTTATTTCTTATTCAAATTCCGTGCTCCCTAGGCTCTGTGCAGTCAACTGCCTTCATTGCCTTGCCAAGCTACTTATTTTACTTATTCTCGGGCAATAAAATTCGTTGGCAGGAACTAAAATGGTTTCTTGCGTTTCTTCTCGTACGAGTCTCGAGGACCAGAAAAAAATTACCAAGTCTGGGCACGAGTCGCGGCCTCAAGGAAGCAGCGATATTGTGGCGCCGCTTGTATGCGCACAGCGCAGGACGCAAACAGCGCAGCGTATCCTGGATACAAACGTGTATTCTACCGACTGCCGACAATAAACTGGCCGCAATCCCCGACGTTTGATATTGAATGTCTTCTGTCTCTGTATCAGTATTAGGTTTCGTTGCTATCAATGACATTAGGGATTTTTTTTTGAAATTTGAAGAAATATTCACCCTGAGTAATAATCGTTGGCAGGCGATACTGATCGAATAGGAATGTATTTACTGGATGTTTCTTTCCTGAATATTTTGCAAACCCATATGAATTCAATCAATCTCGCTTGTTTAAATATTTATTCCGATTTAATTTTGAAATTTTTATTATTAAAGCATTTAAAAAAAACATAATTTTTTTATTTTGATCTCCATGCTCAAATCTTGTTAATTACAAAGATGCACAATAAATCACTTTTTTTTACATTTCATGTCATTTTCTCAAAGTCGGTCCAAGCCAAATTTTTCTAGAGGCTAACAGTTTTTCCTCAGAGTCTACAAAGTTAGAACTTTTCGAACAAATTACCAGGGGCAGCGGAAGTGAGCGTCCATGCGAACTTTCAGCTATAAAGTAAATACAGTTCACCTGGAGGAAAAATATGCAAAAATGTTGCTCCGTGTAACTTTTAAAAGGGTTTGAAAAAGCATGATCGAATTGTATGAAAAAGCATGATCGCCGGTTCAGATTTGAGCTTTTTTTCAGAAGATCTAACTGAACGGTTAATAGAAATGATTTACGTGCTATCAAATGTGTGTCACGGCTATTTTACACCGTAATGTGAATGCATGAACGCGCTGTGCTTGTTAGTGTAGTGAATGTATGAGCGCTAGGCAGGTGAAATAACACAGAAATTTACGTGCGTATCAAAGTTCAACGTCGTCGACGCGGTCGCCCGTTACTCAAACAATCAAATCGAGGGGAATAGCAAGCTGATCGATATTTAAATACCAATTTAACCTCACAATAAAAACCATCAATAGCTTATATGAGTTGAGTGCTTGGAAATTTTGTGGTTTTGAAAATGCTAGTGGTCTCTCCTATAATAATATAACTGACATGACTTGGTGATTTAATTATCAAATTACGCTTCATTTATATTTAACAAAATAGAAAGTACGAGAGAAAGTTGGCTGTCGCACTTGAAGTGTTGGCTTTTTATACATTTAAGGAACTGCACGATTTTAATTACTAGTCTACTTGGTCTAACCAAAATTCCCAACCGTGATGTAGAAACATTAAACACGAGTGAGTGATGAAATAAATAAAATGTGATTTTGTTGAGAATTTATTTTCAACATAAGGGTATACAAATTTAATGGTAAATGAAATTCATCTTGCTATATTTATTCCACGCTGCAGATAGGAAAATATATGAAGTATGTGGAAAACATGTTTCAACATTTACTAATAGAAACGTACTCACGTACGACACATCTTTTTTATGGTTTCATTATTTATACGAATTTTCATATGAATGATGAGCTCACACTATAACGAATGATATTTCTTTAAAAATCTGAACTTCCATCCCCATGCTTCTTGTTAATGATTTCTTCCAGCATCTATGTGATGAAATAATATAATCATGTATTGGATTGTGCATAGTTCTGTAAAATCTGTATGTTCATGATCAAAAGTATGTAAGTGGAAAGTATTTCAAGCGTTTTGAGTTCGAGGTCAAAGCTATCGTCAAAAAGCGTATGGTTGAAGCCGTTTTTCTGCTTGAGCCTCAGAAGCGCACTTAGAATATTGCTTCCGTTTGCAGGATATTAAAAGTCAAGCGATAAATAACAAACTCTTTGGTGTGGCGGCGCACATGCAGCTCCGAATTTGCCGCCAAGTGAAGGCAGAGGCGCTTTTTTGAACACATGACTGATCACAGGCCCTGGAATGACACCAAAGCCCACTTGGAATCCGGGCAATCCCCGGCATTGATGCGATGACGCGGCGTTCAGGCGTTGCTTCTGCCTTGGAAAATGCGCTTAGTCCTTGGCATTTTGTATCGCGCCATTGAGAAAAATGAAGGGGTGATATTGTGCAAATAATTAAACTGTTTGCACAATATTGTGAAATTGTGGGCAATATTGTATTTAATATTGCCCTATTGTGGAAGGGGGGGGGGCGTGCACCCTTTCACTATAGGGTGCACCCTTTAGGGGAGTGCACCCTTTCACTATAGTGAAAGGGTGCACTTCCCTAGCGCTATTCTGAAAAGCCAAATTTGGTCAAGCTAACCCAAACAAGAAAATAATATATATTTTTGCCTATGTCCACATATAGATGTATACCGATATTTGGTCAAAGTCTCGCTCATTTCTTTGAGTGTGGCATTGTATCACGGCAATTCTGGGGTCTGCTTTTCCTCAAAAGATTCTATGCACATGCAAAAAATAGATTAAGGAAATGATCACTTTGTTTATAAGTAAAACATTTGAAAAACTGAGTTGTTTAGAAACCTTTTACAGTTTCATGTAATACCACTTCTTGTAAGGCTTCATGTAATACCACCACTTGTGTACAAGATTACCGTGCATACGTTATACATATTCTTTAACTCAGTCTCGACCATAATAGTGCGCAAATTTTGAGTAGCGATTTCAAAACGAACAACCTGCATAATTCACGCCAGATCTCTGTAACATTGAACGAATGTTAATCTACAATCACAAGTTAATAATGCATTTAAATTCCTATTTTTTTCTAAGACAAAAGCGTATTTAGGACTTTTTGCCTGCTACAGCTGTTGTAGATTGACGAAATTTAATGGCTGCGTAGTAGACATAATTATTGTTGTCATACATCCGATAAGGAAATGAGCGTGCGCTGCAACACGAAGCTGCGCCCAACATCGGTTGAACTTATTTTGTACGCGCAGTGTCTTAAATAAGTATTATTTATCCGTTGTCGTGCTGCATGAGTACGATAAAGAAGTTGTAAAACCTTGCAGTCTGATAAGGTATTATAGATGATTGCTCAAGTTAAAGCATGCGAGCATATCAAAAACGATAAATAGCATAAATTTATATGCGGTTCTAACAATTTTATGTAATTTTTCCCAAAGCCTACATCGGATGACGGAAAACGTCCGTATAAGGAGCTTAAACTTATCAAAACGCTGAAATGAAGCAAAATAAAACATCAACAGCACTCAGGAAAATGAGTGAGACATTGTCTGTAGCGACGCACTCTTTTGTGGGTCATCCTGACCCAGTTTGGTGAAACAAAATTGCGTAGCAGTGCTCCGTTGGTCATAAGCTTGTGCACTAAGTAAAAAATTCGGCACTATTTGGATAATATAATCTATTTATTTTTCTATGAGAGGTGAAGGAAGTGATGTTTGCTAAAGCTAATAATATACGTTTAAAAATTACTTTTTAAAGACAACACTTCCAAAGAATCCAGTATCTCCAATCTTACAGATGTACAATGAATTTCTCATCTAATTTTTGAAAAAAAAAATTATTTTTCAATTTTTTTAATATATATAAATTTTTTTAATATATACATTTTTTTCAAAATTATTTATTCTGTTAATTGATTCATGCATTGCCTCTGATTTCACACAAGTGTGCAAAATTTCAGATCAATTAGACAGGTAAAAGTGTGTCAAATATTAAGAATAGTTATAGAACAGTTATAAGATTTGTAGCTGACAAAATTATTTTTCAATTTTTTTAATATTAAAAAAATTGTAAATTTTAAAAATCATTTATTTTGACATTTGATTCATGCATTGTCTCCAACTTTAAACAAGCGTGCAAAATTTCAGATCAATAGGATAAGTAGAAGTGTGTTAAATTTCGATTACAAGATTTGTAGCAGACAGACAGACAGACAGACAGATAGACAGACAGATAAACAAGAAGTGAAGTTAAAGAGAAGTGTTGTAAAAATAAAAATCAGCGCCAAAAAATTTTTCTTATGAATTTACAATTTCTAAACAGTTCTCTACCTGTGTGACGTCCGCTGCTTTTACATTACCATTTACTGTACAAGGCTGATGACACAAACTTTGCACCGAAACAAGGTTTTGTGGGTCATTCCCTTTAATAGGTGATTCATATAAATTGTTACATCGTGGAAAGCGCCCACTACTTTATTTAATTGAATTTTAATAATGTTATAATTTTACGCACATGAAAACTTCAGTTTTATAAAAAATTTTAGCGGTAAGAAATGTCTTTGAGACTATTAACGGCTTAACATATCTCAATTTTCTATCTAACGAATAACACACATTTATTCTAAATGATGGACTGAATTTAATAAATTTGTATATATCATAAACTACTATTTTGAATTTATACCTAAATAAATAAGAATTTATTAATTCGGGTCCATCATTTAAAATAACCCTAGAACTGTTTAAATTCCCTGATTGTGGAACCCCGTATGCATTTTCCTGATATATGAAACACGTAACGGGGCTCAGCCATTATCATCAACATACTTTTGCACACTGAAGTATACAGTATACATCAGGAATGATAATAACTGTGCGCGTAAAAATAATAGCTGCCCACGTAACAAATGTTCACGGAATAACTGTTCATTGAACTATAATAGAGTGCTTAGCTAATATTCTTCAGATCCATTGAGTCCTTCAGATCCATTAAGATTCAGCTCTACACATTGATAAATGATTTCCAATTGATTAGGTAACATTTTGAAGATTATCGTAAGCCGCATTAATTATCTTTCAACTACGCTGACAGACATATTCGCTGTTTCCGCGTTACCTATTTATCTATTACTGGCGTTCTTGACGTTAATTGTAGCGGTAAGCATTCGTATGTTATTAATTTTCTCACGGATTTTGTTCATTTATTTACGTATTCATTTTACATATGATTTTAATTTAGAGATGTCCGTAGCCTACATATCATAGGTTTTACTAATGGTCATAACTGGCAATTATAATAATAGGTTAATATAATACTATAGAATAATATGTATAATAGGTTTTACATAATGGATTAGGTTTTACTAATGGCCATTACTGGCAATTATAATAATGGGTTAATATAATACTATAGAATAATAAGTATAATAGGTTTTACATAATGGATTAGGCTTTACTAATGACCATTATTGTCCCAGAACCCACGCTGGCAAGGTGTGTATGTGTGTCGTGTCTGTTAATTAGCATTTGTTAATATTGTTCAGTGTTCATATATTCTATAGTAAGGCATTGTACATATTGATCAGTGTATATTACTCTGTATGTGCTTTACTGATCCCTTTCGTGCTATCTTTTATTCATTTTAGTTGTGTTATTTCTTACCAGTAGTCTAGATCGTGAACCATGTTTTTCAAATATACTGTATTATCTGTATATGCACTAAGAATCAAGTGGCACGTTATTATCCAAGGTGATATACAACTGAGAACCTGGGGCGAATCCCTTACAACGTCAGCGCATGAGTTTATTTATAGCCAAACAGCAACAACAAATTTAAAAGTCATTTCAGCCGCAACTTTCACGTGTGTAAAGCGGCCGCTACCCAGAACTTCAGTTCGTCTTTCAATAAAATTCAGTTTAGTTACCCCGTGTTGAGTTTACTTGGTGAAGTTGATGTCAGCAGTCGGTTGCGGCAAGTCTCCTTGAGACTCGCTAAAGGATCCGATTTAAGCTTGGCATGATTACCTCCGCACTGAAGTGTTGGGCCAGAGCTTTGGCTCAGCAGCTTCAAGTATAACTTATTAAACATAATCAGCTCGTTGTAATTGACTTTATTTGGAGGATTGTAACAATACTGAGCAAGAAAATTATTGTAGCAGTTGCATGTCGCTGCATGAGTTGTTATATATATATGGAAAACAGGAATAATTCTTTACAAATGTTATTGCAAATGTAAAAATGCAATATAAATGAAATTTTGAAATTATCATATGCTAAAATAATTTAATTTATGATAATTTATGAAGCCGCGTTTGATATGAAATAGTTTTCATTTGCCAGTTCTCTTAAGAGTCGGCGTTAAAAAAGCACCGTTCCAAATAAAAATATATATTTTTTCGATTCTGCGGTGCCAAAATATTCATTTAATCTTCCTCAATGGGCTGATGATAACTATTTAGATTTTTAAATTTATTATTGATAGATAGGACCTATAAATGAGTTTATTGACAATATGCGCTGAATACGTGAAATCATTTGAAGCCAATTAAAAAATTTGGCTCTCAACATTAACATAATTCGATAATTGCGTAACATTAAAATTCAGTAAAAAATTAAACATTCTGATCGGTTCTACTTATATTGTGTTCGAAAAATTTTAGCGAAAAACTTGGGCTTCTAACGCAGCAGTCATATCCATGCGACAGCTTTCTTGGGTCTCGTGAAGTTACTCCATATATCTTAAGAATTTGATTTGGTTAGCGACATGTACAAATTTTTATTTCTCATAAGGGTCGCCATCGCGTCTGTTTCTTCTGGGCAGGCCTGCGGGGTTCTAGGCTTTGTTTGGAAAATCCTGGGGATGTCTTAGAGGAAAATAAAATATCGTGAAATGAATCTCCTAAAAGATTCCCATCCTTCAGTCGAGTGCCAATGATATTTGTTCTTGGTTTTCAGACGTTGGACCAATTTTATGGTGAATAAAAGGCGCGCATTTTAATCTCAGCCTTTTGCGTTTGCATTCAAGATTGGACGGATGAATTTTTGAAATTCTAGGGTCAGTTTTCAACTTTTTGCTGGAGGAATGACTGAGACGGTTTTCGTATTAATTTTTGTAGGTACATAAATGAAAATTATTTCTAGTGAGAAGGTTTAAATCATCTAGAAATGTGTCACGGCAATATAAAAGAAATGATAAAAGTTAGGTCTGATAAAAAAAAGCTTATCTTGTTATGGTAAGCTTGGGTTGTGACCTGACACAATATATAACAGCGCAACCATGTACCCGCCAGCAATCTTCAGTAAACTTACGAATAATTTATCTAACGTAAATAAAACGCAAATATCCAACATTAATATTATATATCCGATATAATTTATCCAAAAGATATTGTTAAAGTTTTGTTGAATAATGTACCAAAATTTAATTACCAGGCTTAATGTTTAGATTTTTGATTATTCAGAATGATAAACGAAGATACATACACTACTGAATTTGTTACATGTAAATTGTTAACGTTTACTTTCAATAGTGGATTAAATCGGCATACATTAAGGAAGAAACTTAACTTCCACATATTTAATTTTTTTTAACAAATCATCATAAAAATATTTGTGCGAGCGTTTGCAATGCATTCGTTTGAATATAACATAATTTTAAGGATTTATTCCCATTATAGAAGCAATGGGAAGTGCCTATGACATCTTTTGAGTTATTTTAAAACTATATGTTTTGGAGCAACACTTCAAGTTCTTTCTTCACGCTGATTCGATTAAGAAATAATAATTTATGAGAAACATAGTTCTTTAGTATGATGAGAATCAACAATATAATTCAAGAATTAAAAAAACAGGTTCATTGGATTATCGTGTTTTGTTGCATTATCACTAAGGAACATCGCTATTCAAATAAATTTCCCTTCGAACTGAGGGTCGAATTTTATTTATGATTATTATAAGCTATTTTCTTCATGATATGGGGAAAAAATGTTGCATCCAATGGGCGCAAAAATGTTAACTAAGACTCAAAAGCTGGGGTTTGATCTTATATGAAGAAATCCTTAGAACTAATTCAGAAAGTTTATTGAAGGCTCTGAGCTTCCAAAAAACAGCCTTTCTTTTGAGGCAAGTTTGATATAATATTCCTGGCAATGCAAATTCAGTCTCGAAGTTCCATCAGAATTCAGCTATGAGTAAATTTTTTTCGCAAACTTTCCGTTGATATTGAAGCTCGGACTCTTTTTATGAAAAAACAAAGGCGTCAGGAGTATTGCGTACGAAACTGCTTGACGAAAACTTGTCTTATTCTTTGCCTCTAGATGAGGTCATGTCTTCGCTTCCATATGAGAAAATTCGGAGATGAAATCTTTCTCATTGTTCGCCTGATTTGAAATTCTATATATGATTGGTATTGCTATATTTTTTATTTAACTATAATGGCGTAAGTAATAATGTAGTATTAAAAAATTACGTGTTTTAATCGATATAAAATAAGGAAATATTTTCTATTTATAATTAATTGTTTAAATATCATTGTGTATGACGCGATAAGTTGTGTTTAAGAGTGACCGTCTATTTTTGCCATAAACGCTAATCCCCCAGTGATGACGTTTCAAGATTTTTACTTTCCTCGCGACTTACTCTATTTGAATGGAAGCTTAGCACAACATTATTGGAGGTCTCGGTCGAATGATCACATGCGAGACTCAAGTCGTGTCTCGAACAGACAAGCGGTCGCGACGCTACGAGAAGATCATTTGTTTCTACGATCAATGATCTTTTTCTCAATGAATGGTCAGAAGGAACCGAGTATGCAATGACTGATCGGATTCCTTTGCAAGGTGAGAGCTGGAGACGATGTTTCAGAACGTATTTTCCCAGGTTATCGGCCGTCTCATTGCAGTTTTTTAACGGAATAATACTCGTATCAATTTTTAAAAGGTTAGTGAATTTAAATGTAGCAGTAAAATTAGTAGTAGTAAAAACTAGTAGGAAATGTAAATAATATTCAAAAGATTTCCCACTATCTCAAGAATCGTGAGTAATATTATGTGCGAAGACTGTTAAGATGCCGCACAAATTTGTATTAAATATTCGTTCAATTGATTTTACAGCCTAATATAAGAACTCTTTTAAAGTAGGTATGGAGGAAAAACAGTTCATTCGAAAAAAATGATTTCATACGTACAAAAAAGAATAACAATTTAAATTCAATGAATAACATCACATTTTCAGTGGTTGAATGAACTGGAAGTGTTGTAAGGACTATAGGACAATAGCTGAAAATGATCTTGCACGAAGTGTCGTAATCGAATTCAGTCTCTGTTCCTTAAAATGTAAATTAGACAGTTGTTTTGGGCAACCTCACAAAAACCTGTCAATTCCAAACTTTCAGAGCAAAGTCTTAACTACTCAGAGAATGTTTTCAAGTCTCTCTACAGCTTCCAAGTTTTCTTGCTCCTTTTTGAGGGCCCCAAAGAAACTTCGTTAAAATTCTTGAGATGTTTCCATCTCTGACAACAGGGCTAATTGTTTTACTTCAGTGGTCGTTTGGATTAAGGGGAAATAATTTGGTGTTTCCTGGCGTGACTGCCTCAGGTCGCCATGGCCTGCACGTGAGAAGTTGGATCGAAGCCAAACTCCATGTCATTATTGTGCGTCACTGGGCCAGCGTTGCGCCAGTGTTGGGCCGGACGTTTGACCAACGATCGCGTCAGAGTCTTTATTTAGTGCGTTGAATAGTCATAGATTTTCCTCTTAAACAAACATTGTCGAAATTTAACGCAGAGAATAGCCATTGATTTAGCGAGAGGGAGTAGGAACACTTTTCACGCATCGCATATACGTTTAGGAAAATTAAATAATGCATGCCAAATACTGCATGACTAACTTCATGAAAGGTGCGATTTTAGCCAGCTGCGCTTACGCAGGTTTTAAACGGTTGAGTGATGTTGACAATTAATAAAAGAAGAAAAAACCAACATGAGAATGAGCTAACAAAAAGATATTAACACAAGGTTTTGTCGCGTAAGCTTCTTTTATGATGAATGTGGGCAGACAAAGGTCGTTTCTCGGTGTAAGGGATCATCAAAGAATCTCATTTCAGTCGAAAATGTCGTGCGTGTATGGACCACCCAGATCTGCAAGATTATTATTATTGTCATTGATATTATTCCCATTGTTATACTAGAGACCACCTAAGTTTACTGTTGGAGTTCAGCTGGGGAAAACAGGAACTCCAATGATTGTTTGAGTTAAACCTTAATGTCTTTGCTTCTTTAACAATATTTGATCTTGTCTATGAAATGATTTCAATGTAGCTAATTTTCACACTGGCTGATCTCTATCGTGGTGGTCGTGTAAGCGTCAATTTAGTTTTAGTAAAAATGTAGGCATATTTTGCACATTCATATGTTTCAAATTCATTTATGCACATTCCTGGTAAAATTCACTTGCTAATCCGAATTTTCTATACTAGGCTTCTATACGTGGCAATGTTTTCTATGCTTGATCAATCGTTCTTAGCCGGCGTCGTATCTGCCCACAATATTTCGGTCCGTTAAAAGGTACGTATTTTTTACCTTGTTCTAAGCTCTGATATTAGTGTGATATTTTTGGATAATTAGTTCATTGGTTGAAACTTTCGAGTTATTTGTGCTTTTTTTCTGTTGTCACAAAATCTTTTCACACAATAAAAAAGAATTTTTATAATCGGAAACGCAGTTATTCTAAAACATAACGCGAACATCATGGAGACTCGCTCAGCCGGAAAGCGTTTCGCAAGTAATTAATCAAATTCAGCCCGCAAATACAATTTTGTTCAACCCCTAGTAAACGTTTCGCCTATTCTTTGCAAAATCATGGTTGAAAAATAGTTGAATTAGACAATCCAATATAAATTTTCAAATATTTTACATTTTGAGGTCGTGGGGACCCGAAAAAGTTTTGGGAAAGTTGTTCTGAGGAAAATTTTTCTATTTGGTCCCGAGTTAGTCTGACAGCTGGCAGGAACTCCAGCTAGCGGAATCTGTACCGACAGCTTGCGAGGATTCGAACACGCGCAACAAAAAGTGCCAGCGTACACTCAGAGAAATGAGGGAGATTTTGTCTCACTCGAAGGTCATCCTGAACTAGTATGGCTCGGCAGAGTGGCGTATCATTGCTACGTGCAGAGAGTGTGTCACTATTTGGACAATGCGACCCAATAATTTCTGAATTTACCTTTGAAACTCCAGTCCAACGAGAAGGACAAACGTAGATGTCGTGTACGTATGTTTGCATTTTTCTGTAGATTTGCATAACTAGGCGGCAATTTGCATGTTCTACAGCATAGTGAAAATCAGAGAAACCTATTTTTAGTGACCTATGTATATATGTTAAATTTACTAGACGAAATCGGTATGGGTCGACCTTGTGACAATGCTGCGTTACTCGAAAAATTAGCAGTAAGCTGATTAAGAGGTTTTCATTTTTGCCCACAAATCTTTATTGCCAAAATGAAGCACGAGAATTTCAAGATGAGGATGGTTCTTTTACTTCGAATTAGTCTATGAATTTATAGCATGGTTTGAAGTTTACAACCAAGAGCATATCTCTTCTAAAAAGATAAATTTAATAAGTGGACTGCAATTATCAAAATTTACTTACCTTACTTTGCATCCCGTCGTAATTTTTTTGAAAATGAATTCGAAATAAAGGAAATGAACATCGAAGAGCGAAAGTAAAGCAATAGATGCGGTAAAAGTTTTCAGTGAATTATAGCTACATCCATGAGCTGATTTTTGATAGAAGACGAAAATTTAACGAAAAATTAATCATTGTATGATGCTGATGGTGAATGCAACCGAAATTAGTTCAAATAAATAACGCCTTGCATGAATTAAAGAAAATTAATGCAAGAGGTTGACGCCTTGCCCGAAGTAAAGAAGGATGAATGCAAGAGGTTGACGGCTTGCAAGAAGTAAAGGAGGATGAATGCAAGAGGTTGACGCCTTGCACGTAGTAAAGAAGAATGAATGCAAGAGGTTGACGCGTTGCACGAAGTTAAGAAGGATGAATGCAAGAGGTTGACGCCTTGCACGAAGTTAAGAAGGATGAATGCAAGAGGTTGACGCCTTGTACGTAGTAAAGAAGGATGAATGCAAGAGGTTGACGCCTTGCACGTAGTAAAGAAGGATGAATGCAAGAGGTTGACGCGTTGCAGTAGATATAGTGTGTTGAGGTCAGCCGATGCAGTAGAACGTGTGATAAAAAATAAAGAAAACACGGTTCCTGCAGCGGCATCCGGCAGGAATAATTGATGAAGCCTCTCGATATAGAAACCTTACACCGTCGCACATAACGCATGGCAGCTGCCGATGCTGGGGCCAGATTCCCTCAAGTAAACTCGCTTGTATGAGACCAAACTTATCGTAAATTACTCGACATAACTCCTGATAAAAATCCGTTACTAAAATTAAAGTTTTAATAAATAGAAAAGTTAAACCTATTACAAGTATGTTTTTAATAAAAAATGTTCTATTTCAGTTAAAATGACGATAAATAACGAGAGATTGCATTTTTTAACGCAATTTCCAAGTAAATGCAGAAATTTAACCTAGCAAATGTTTAGTATTTTTAATTAGTATTCGAATGACTGATGAATAATTGCAATGTAATTTAATTATTCGATAAAAAATAAACTTATGACTACAAGTTTCTTACAAAAATCACGAAATTGATTGCCTGTGCATTACCACATGACTGCACCTAATTACAATTTAATTATTCTTTCCATATTTATCTCCTCCATTTGATCGTAAAATTTACAAATAGAATCTCTGCGTTTATAAATTATCGTTATTTGAATTTGAATGAAAATTTCTTCACTCATAAGCTCGATAAATTTGGCGTTGTGAAATATGTGACTTGCTCAGATTGTTTCATGATTCGTGAATAATATGACAAATTTATGATCTCACAAGTTGTTATTAACGGAAAAGGCATTTCCTTGCTAAGCGACTGGCAATAGCGACCACGATTTGAAATGAAAAATGCGAATTTGATTGTTTGTTAACTTCAACGTTGCTAAAAGTCAAGGAATTTTGGCTCTGAACGAAGCAGTTGCGTGAGGTGCTGAGGCAGGACACCAACATACAGAGCCATTACCTTCGTTGCTCAGCAGTGGTAATTACTAGCAGCAGTTGCGTGAGGTGATGAGGCAGGACACTAACATACAGAGCCATTACCTTCGTTGCTCAGCAGTGGTAATTACTAGCAGCAGTTGCCTGAGGTGCTGAGGCAGGCAGGTGCTGCTGATCGTTATACTCGCAATTTGTCACCGCTGGACTTGTGCGAGGCTGGCAGCTTTATTCAAGAGACTAAGCAGGCAGAGGCTCGTATATTTCGCTGCCCTTAATTTGAACTGCAGCGACGCTTGTTAGCAAACATGACGAATGGCCGACGCTTTTTTAAGCTCGTCTTGTGCTACTGAAGCCCAGCAGTTTCAAAGAAGAACTTTTTATTACATTATGCAAATGAAGAGGTGAAGATGGTGAGCTGTGTTCCACGCTTTTTTTCGTGCAATAATACAATGATGCTCCTCTAGAGCGGCAGGTTTGCAAATGCTGCAGGGTCTGTCATTTTTAGGTGGAGTTTGTTCGTTATGGAATTTAAGACTCTCCCGTAGTCACTTCTTTAACTCGCAGTCGAGAAATGAAAAGTATAATTATAAATTGAATCCGTCTGCATTCCGTACAGTGAATTCAATTAAAAACAGGGATAAATTATAATGCAATAGAAAATGTAAATAATTCTTAAATGTATTTTATAAAAATTTATTTTGAAAACATCGAATTGTTTGATCAAAGAATATAAAAGCAAAGTAGATGCCTAAAAATTCACTGTAAATATAATTTATATGAAAGCGGATTGGAAAGACCAGCTTCATCATCAGTTCAAAATATTGAAAATTAAAGTATTATCACTGGAACAACTTAACTAACACGGAAGAGATTGAAGCTTTAATTGCAAAATTTACTAGCTTGAATACCTAATGATCAGAGATTTCGAATTATTCCGCCGATGCGTCGGAATAATCAGAATATTCGATCTCCTTTCGTTTAAATTCAGATGAACGATCGATTACATTTTTATTTTGAAAACTGATGATGGACCAAGTATCCACAACGTTTTTAATTAAAGTATGGTGAAGTGACCAAGCATTTTCTATTCTTTTTTTATTCTCAGTTTCACAGCGATCTAAGTAATATAATGATTTTTCAAAAACTTTTGATTATTTTTAATGCCTTATACTAATTTTTCCAATAACGACTGACCCGTGCCTGTCCTTGCTTGTAAATGACAGCTTACAATTTTACTGGAACACCAAAAAACTGAAATCGGTTCATTGATGAACCCCTCAATCCAAGAAAAAAACAATAAAAAATATCCCACTCGCTGGGCAGGATCCAATCATTTGAATTTCAAAGATTTAAAGATCAAAAGCCCTGAACAAATAATCCCTTGCCTCACCTACAGGATATCGACGTGCCTTAATGTATGTATTCATGAATGCAAAAACTTCAACGCTGGTTCTTCTGCTCAAACTGAGTTAAAAAAATTGAAATTGATCATAATTAGCAAGAGACGGAGGCTCCATGCAATGATAGCTGCATGAAGACACATGAACTGTAGAATAAGAGTACACTATGATGACTGGCATTTGCTTTGTTTTCTTTATTCATTCTTTCACATTAATGTACATAACACGGAGTTAATGAAATACAGGATGACCAACAAATGAGATAACGTCTCGATCATGCGAAATTGAAATAAATTGGTTAAAAAGGAATGAATTCAATACCTCTTTACAAATTTTTCCATTAGACTAGATTATCTCTGCTGTGTGGTTCGTAGTGATGGGAATATATCAAAGGTTTATTGATATTATGATTGGAACTGCATGCAATTCACAGTACCGCAAGGACAGTGCGTGTTGGAAGAATTTTTCTTCAGGTCTTGTGTCATGAAACAGTTTTCAATACGAATACGAGATCAATTCGAATTATTATTGCCAAAAACATTAATAAATTTCATCAGCTTATCCACCATTAAATTACAGTATGAAATTGACCTCCGTTTGTTTCACTCTCTTTCAAACTCACGCTAAAACATTCAGTCAAAAGAATGCAAGAATCTCACTCGACTTGTTATATTTTCAGCCGCATGATCTCATATTCTCGATGAAAAAGAGAATTAACATTCATCATTATATTATTTTGATCAGCCAAGAGAGGATGAGCGATGTACGACATCAGCGAGCAGCGTGTCAGACAAGTCTGTGCGCGCGACACGAGCGCCGACATCCGCTGGAGTCGGGAGGAGGAAGGCCTAAGTGCCAGGTCTATTCGTTGAATATTCGCGACTGTCTCAAGGGAAGAGCTCGAACTCCCTACATTTGAACGAAATACGAAATAGCGCAGGGTTGGATGAGAATTTTGTTGCTAATTTATGTTCATAGAAATGGAACTGTGGTTGATATATTACTATACATTACCAGTTTTTTAACGGAAGTAAAACAAAAGCAATATCAATTCATTAATATAATTTATAAAAGGGTTTATAACGTTGAGTGGTTTAATTTTTACTTCAGTATCATAGATATATATTAATCGGAAATAAACATAATTACTCTCGATACTATTGAATCACAATGGGCAACCGTGATTCAGTTGTATAGCGTCGACAAGAACGGGAAACTTTGAAGTTGACATCAACAGTATATTGACCGTCCAAGTCAAAGCTATAGTGTACTAGCAAGGTATATAAGGAATATTAGTGAATTTATCAGCGAGTCATCAGAGACTAATGAGTTTGTGTTCATTAATCAGTTTGATACAATATTAAAGCGCCATTATACCGTGGTGGCTAGCCATCAAGCCGCGTTATCATCGTCGGCCTTGCATCTCCAATATCGGAAAACATTTTCTCCGCGGGGCTGAAGTGATCAACGTCGAGCCCATAACACGTCATGGGCACTTAGACTTTGAGGTCATCTTTCCTTACAATACCTGAGGGCTTCCCGTGCATAAAGTGACCAAATGAGTTTATGAAACTGTAACACTATTTTTATTTTCTTAGGTATGCTGTAAAACTATTCGTGAAAAATAAAGTGACCAAATGAGTTTATGAAACTGTGACACCATTATTATTATTTTCTTAGTTATGTTGTAAAACTATTCGTGAAAAGAAAGGTTTCAGTAAAATGCTTGATAGTATGTTAGAAAGTATTTTTTTAAACTTAAAAATTAATCATTGTGAATTTAGTTGAGTAATACTTTATATCTTTCTTAAATGACAAGCTCGTGTAATTTTTGTAGAGAATGTGCGTTTATAAATTTTGAGTCATAGTTCCGATTACGCACAAGCATCAAATTTTGTTTTCTAATGGTCTCTGCAATGTCGTACTTTCAGAAGTTTATTAAACTTTAAAGCTAACAGGCTTATGAAAAAGTTTAAAATTAAAAATTTTCTCGTTTCACTTGTATGAACTTTAAGAAATGCTCACCTGGCGAAGCATGCAGCTGCTGCCTGAATTACTCATGCTTACCACACGAACAGAGCTAGATTGCAAAACTTACTATTCAGACCATTTTAACTTTCTTTCTACGTTGAGGAAGTTTAATAGACGGAGAAATTATGAAAAAGTTTCAGCAATGATTGCGTCAAAAGGTGCTGGAGAAGAACAAGAAGGTTTCCCGACTGTTGGGTTTCTGTTAAGGAATAACATCAATTTATACAAATCAGGGATATTCATATATTTTTAGCAACAACTCCATTTTACTCTTGCATTTAGCAACTCCTGTTTCCGTTTTGCACTTTAGGTTTGGTATACATCCGGGTTTTATTCGTTCGTGTTTAAGTTTCGTGCGGGTGAGGGTGACACTGCAAAACGCAATTTCAAACAGTATAAAAAAGTTTGAAAACTGTTCTTTTCTGTATCTACGAACTGAACTTGCATGTCAGTGCCAGAGTCACAGAGAGACGTAGGCCCCAGCACTGCACCTGCTAATTCAGTTGGTCTATTGAGGTAGGAAATGATTGAAAGCGCTCATTACTGAGGCAGATGGTTGATTTGCTAGGGATTGGTTTTTCCGTGAATTCGTCAATGCGTCTTTTGGGTTTCATAATTAGATCCTAGACTTCACCATCGCTGTTATTAGATATGTACTCCGATTGATAATTTTTTGTTGTACTACATTCTCTGCTATATATGGTTCATAATAACTTGGCTATGGAATATAACTATTACTACGCGTTTTCTAACAATTTATAGAGGTTTTATCTTATAATTTATGACGCTATTTGCTGCTGACAGACAAATATAGCATAGTATCATTCGATACCATGCCCTATAGTGATTCAAAAACAAAGTATCTTTACGGAACATTTCCAAGATGAGACAGAGAGGACGCTTTTGAGTCATATTTCATCATTCACTGACGAGATGATAAGATTTCTGAGAGAAACGGTACCATGATTCTGTAATGCTGTGTCTTCCTAAACTATTTTTATATCCACAGCCACGTTCCTTGGCATGCATTCACCTCGAAGGCTGTTAAGTTTTCTCTCTATGCTGATATTTCACTCCAGGATCTATGATAACGACTTGACCTGAGCTGTTTAAGTGACTTATTGAAGGCGTTGACATAAAGGAAGCTTTCAGTGACTTCCAGAGGATACACTCCAATCCCACGATACTGCCGCTTATTGTCATAGGACCACTTACTAAATGGAAAATTTCTCCCAAAACTTGTATGAAAGCAGACTAGCACCCGGACACAAGTATAAGTGAATCTCTGTTTTTTTTTTATCCAAATGATCCAAATGCATGATGGGACATTTCGCTCTACACAAAAATGTCAGGGCAGAACTGTGACGTTGAATTGTCAGGGGAAAATTGAGATGTAAATTTTCAGAGGTGATTGTGATTTCAAGAGCTCCGTTCGTTAGGGAAATTTCACGAATTTGCAATTTTTACTTGTTCAAATTGATTGAACTGATGCCAGCGCTTATGTTTTATCAGCAGAGTCGTTCCTCATCGCCTCTCCCTTATTAGGCTTATAAAATAATAATTCCAAGTTTGGCCAATTACAATTTTTGAATTTCTTCTATTTTTTCTATCTTCTATTTTTTCTATTTCTTATATTTTTTCTATTCTATCATATTTTTTTAAAATTCAAAATAAAAAATGATCAGAATATTCAGATTAACTCACCCCAACTATATCAAAATATTATGAAATTTCAGTTTCATTTGAGTGGGGATTTTTTAATACATGGATAATAATGATTTCAAATTCATCATTTCATTATACCAGCATGTATCACTAAAAAAATCGAGTTTACTGGACTGAAGTTCGATGTTAATTCATCAAATTGTTGCATGCATTCACCTTTTTAAGCTCTGAAGACGATCCTAGATCTAAATAAATATTGTATTAGCATTTTTGTCAGCTGGAATATATTTAAATTTGAAAAAAAAATTTCATCGATGACGCCATCGATGAAATACATAACAAGAATGTTTTTGACGCGTCCTACGCAACAGTTAAAACAGTAGCATGGTATCAAAAACGCTTATCTTTTTCTCTTCACTATTATATTCCGCAATATTATAATATTATTGGCTTATGTTCTTCCAAGGCAGATGTTGTTCTTATCTTGATAGCCTACCGTAGTCTCTTATCACGTAGTCAACACAAGCCATATTATAAGCAATCGACCCTACAAATTGTCATTTTCCGGATTCGTAGAAAAGGAGCTTCATCTTTTGCAGAAAATATCGCTGTCACAAAGAACGTCGGTTAGGCCACGGCGTCGTCACATAACTGCTGCCAGCAGAAGATCTCGCCCATATTTTTTCTCTGCTCTCCAAAATTGGAGACCTGGTCAAACAAGCTCTTGCAGGATTTCACCTGTCACCGAGACGCGAAATTTTTGCAGTTTCTCGAGGCGGGTAGGAAATAGGCAAGTAGGTGGCTAGCATCCAATTCCTTTATTGCCTAAGTTTTATTATATTTCCCAGACCAAACATTCGTAGAGATGAAAAAAATGTATTTTACTTATATAATGGAGCGAATTTGTTTCCTTGTATTCACCTTCATCTTAATTACATGACTCTTTACTCACGTGACTGAATCTTTGCTTAGTTATGCGATTTTATTTATTCCTGAAAATTTATTATTTGTGAAATTTATACAGAAGACCCGAAGAGATTGATTTTGTAAAATATTATTATCACTCCACTGGAAACATTACATTAACAAAAATCAAAATGAAATAAACATGACGATTGTTTATTTGGGTTTCTAATACTACAGGGTGTTTCAGAATTAAGTAACCCTTTTAATTTGTTAATAAATAAAAAAACTAAGAACGTTATGAAGTTGAAACTTGTTTTATTTAAAAGAAGAACATTTTCATGGTAATATTGTATCATAGTTACGTCATTATCCTGTATAGCTTGCTTCTTTTAAATAAAACAAGTTTCAACTTCATAACGTTCTTAGTTTTTTATTTATGAACAAATTAAAAGGGTTACTTAATTCTGAAACACCCTGTATAAACAAGTTCAAAGTATATGTCACCTCTAAAAAAAAAGAAATAAATCACAATAAAATTATTTAAAATAAAAAAAGATTACGAATGAAAGTCTGGCGACAGGGAGGATAATTCAGAACCAATCATGATTTAATTTTTTTTAGCAACAGTTGTATGTATTAACTGCTGGTCTGAACAAAATCATTCGTGTTGTGCAAATAAAATATCTTTCTATTAATAGTTCTATTTAGAAAAATTCATATAAATTTATAATTTGAAAATTCAGACACTGAATCTTACATCGTGGAACATATATAACACATCGATTTCAAGTATTTAGATATTTATGAACATATGTGAGTATATAATTCAATAAATCTGTCTTCATATTAGAGGCTGGTAATGTGAATGAGATTTCTCTACATCTATTAAGCACTGGAAGTTTAATTTTTAATTAGTGTATTTAATAATCTATTTGGTACAGTTCTTTAATGGCGAAGAAAACAGTCGAGATTTTTTTACCAATTTAAGTCAGAAGGCGGCCAAGAGAGTACTGTCGTCAATGAATGCTTGTAACGGCCAAGAATGGAACAGCCGAGAGGAAGGGCCGTTGGCTTAAAGCGTTTCATCGACTCTGAATGCTAGTTACGGTCAAGAATTCAACAGGTGAATTTGAGGGTCCCTGGCTGGCGTAAGGTTTTTTAACGACAAAAAAAACTGTTTAATTCTTGCAACAGTCAATAATTCAACAGGCGAGTGGATGGGTCCCTGGCTGGCGTAAGGTGTTTTAACGACAAAAAGCTGTTTAATTCTTGCAACAGTCAATAATTCAACAGGCAAGTGGATGGGTCACTGGCTGGTCATGGGCATTAGGATTTTCACGGGGGTCGAATTTTCGTCGTTGACTCGGCGAAAGTTATCACTGACCTTCGTCCGCCAGTTATCATTGAAGAATGATCATTTAACATTATATTATTTATTATCTTATAAATTTGTCTTGGCCAGCCATTTATATGAAGAAAATGCGATCAATCTTATTCGAATTTTGTGTTTTAACATGCACTCTATATGTCGATATACAATATTGCATCATATCAATCAAGTACGTGTAGTTCGCTAAGTTGCAGCACAATATTATATCAAATCGAGCATTTAGTTCCCTTTGTTGGAATGCAATGTTGTATTACTTCAACCATGTATTATCGTACGACGTTATACATCATGGTAATACTTAAAACATGGAGTTTGTGATACATAATTCGGAGGCACAGAAAGAGACTCTCTCATCTCGCTGAGCAGACGATGTCTACTTAAGAAGCCCGACAACGTCATCCTGTGACGTGTTCAAAGACTGCTGCACTGTAGTGGCTTCACGTAGCTCTTCGCAAGCTCCCCTTTGATGAAACCTAAAGACAAAATCCATACGACAAAATGCAGAGCGGTTATCGTGTGTGAGATTTGAGTGAAACCTTGATTAACTTCTTGAATTCATTCCCTTTTTTATGGTTGAGGGGAATAAATTAATAGTTTTCTCACACTATAGACAAGATATTAAATGTCATATTGAAAGGACAAATTAAAATATGTCATTTATTAGAGTGTTTACATGAATGTTATGTTTTTTTTTGCATAAATTTCTGAGAATATCAAATGTACTCCAGCAAATTTAAGAAACTGCATGTTTTTTTCCTGATAGACGATTTTTATTTCAATAAAAATATAAACTTGAATACGACTTTAATAACATAAATTATTATTTATAGTGGTGGTGCAGGTTTAGAAAATATTCCAGTTTGAGTTAGGTTATATTCATCTTCAGGGAGTACTTTAACTGGACTGCGACTGTTGAGAAGAAGCCCTTGCACTGCGCCTTCCTTATGAGATCACCGCTGAGCCCCGCGACCGCGAAACTGCCTTAACACTGCAGGACGACGGCAAGACTATCTTAGGCTAGCCTGGTTATACTGCTATACTGCTACATGGTAACCCTGCTATACTGCTACATGGTAACCCTGCTATACTGCTACATGGTAACCCTGCTATACAGCTACATGGTAACCCTGCTATACTGCTACACGGAAACAAGGCTACACGGCTACACAGCAACATCGCAACACAATTACATCGACCCGACACAAAGTCACGCTGCAACACGGCTACAAGGCTGCGCCGCAACACAGCTACATCGAAACAAAGCTGCGCTGCTACACGCTTACGCTGCTACAGAACTTAAAGGCACAACGACTACAATTCAATTCCACACTGAGCAACCGATGATTCACCTTGATTTAAAGAAACTTGATTCGAGTCTCTCAGCATTTAATTACATTCAACTCATTTTTTGAGTCATCTTCAATCTAGTTACTCATGTAACTCATCGCCATGTTTTTATAAAAATTCAATAATTCACATTACAATAATACTAGTCGTTCACTAGTAATTACTTTTTGCTCATTTTAAAATAGAGGAATTGGAAAGCACCAGAACAATGACAATCAAAATAAACTGTCTCAGCATGTAATGTAGGTGTCATAAGCGACATAATGCGAATTATTTGGGAGTAAAAGTTTAAAAAATGTATCCATTCTTCATCAGAAGTTGCAATTTCTATAAAAAGTCGCCAATGTATTTACACTTCAATAAAAATCATGTACGTTTATAGCTGTTATACAGATTAGGCTCAATAATATATACTTTTTCTTACCCAAAATCCATCGAAAATAACTCCTATGCTCTTTAATTTTGGTGTTTAAATCAAGGAAGATTTATTACGTTTTTATTTTTATTTATATTGAATTTTTAAATTAATATGTTTTTCCAGTACATCCATTGAATATAGTCGTGAAATGAATGAATATTATACATGAAAAGGACTTTGCTATAAGTAAATATTTGATGACCGTTAATAAAACGCTTGCATGCATTTAAATTGTTTGAGGGATTTTTGAGGCCAATTTTTATTTCTACGCAAGAGTAGAAATTTTTCTAATACGCTAGAAGCAGACGTTATCTGGAATCTTATGGTCTGATACGCGTTAAATGGATTGAGTTTAGTTTAATGTGGTTTGCAGTGCTCTTTACAAAGAACTCGCATTGTGGTTGGGCTTGTGGAAATTATAATTTTGAAGGGCTTTCATTTTTTTTAATTCTCTCCCGAATGCTAAAAATTGAAGACTCAGACAATACAATTTTTTATATGGCCGTGATTCGTTTCTTTTTTACTTGAACCAACTATAAATGAGTGGTTCCAACAAATTATAATTTTAAAGTTTCACTCAATTGCATTAGCAAATAGCAAATGATCAATCGATGAAGAATAAAAATTAATGTAAAATTTTTCACAATGGTATCTATTATAGTTTTCAATTTTATGACATGACGCATCAAGAGAAAATAATGTACAAGATGAGGTATGAAGAAAGGTAGGACAGACAATAAAAACTCTGATATAATATATAATGGTTATGAAAGATATAATGTTTATAAAAATTGCTGGTGAAGATAAGGTAAATATACTTGTCGTTTTCGTGGATTTTAAATTCTTGGGGAACTTGCAATTTTAACAGACAAATGATGAAAGAAAATTATTTTGTACAATTAATTTTTTGATTGGCATGGTATTGAATAAAAAGTTTACTGATGGCATGGAAGCTTCCTAAACTGCAGCCTGCCAACCGTGAAGACTGCACAAGCAAACAGGTGCGCTCACTGCGCCTAACGTGGCTTTGTAGCGCAGTTGTCCATGCATGGTAATGGCGTTGGCGACACTCATAGAAACTTTAGGCTTTGTCCAAATAACGATGCACTTCTTGCTTGTGTGTGGGTCATCCTGACAGAGTGTGGTCCGGTAAAAGGACGTATCAGTGCTACGTCCGTTCTCTGCACGTGTTGTGGGCTAGAAAGTGTGTCACTGTTTAGACAACGAGACTCAGTAATTTTCCTGAGAGAGGGTTTGATTAGTATGCGTCTTTTCACTCCATGGTAAGTGTTTTTCGGAAGCGTAGCCGAGTAGAAAAGCTAAAATGTATTTTGGTGTCTAACTTTATAGCCTTTGCATTACACTGAAACTCTACAAGAATACTATACTGTGAAAATAACGTGTATTTAAATGAAAAATTCGTCAGAGACCTTGGCTTCCTAATTGCAATTTACATAACATGTTGTGAAATGTATGTTGAAGAATGGATGATAACTTGAGAATCAGGATTACAAAATCTCTTTAAGTAATTTGAATCTACAAATCACTATACTATTTTCTTACCAAATTCCATCCCTCATTTCACCTGAAGAATTTTTCTAATCAAATTCCTCGATGAAATTAACTTAACCAAAATATTCGGGGTTGAAATTCTTTCTCGACACGAAATTAGATTCAAAGTTTCAACTCCTATAAAAATAAATGAGTCTTTTGACACACTTTTTTACCCATAACACGTGCATGGAGCGGACTTAGAACTAATACGCTGTTATGTCGGGCCAAACTGGGTCAAAATGACTCACAAGAAAACAAAAGCGCTTCGAATCTGGAAAATGTTCTATTCATTTCTCTGAGTGAAATATAATAGCTCTAAACTTAAGCTCTACGTTTAAATATTCAGTAATATGAAGGTATTTCAATCATTTAATAAGCACTTTGATACCTCAATAAAAATAGGTTGCATCTAAGGAATAAGGAGCAAGGTGTATGAAGTCAAATATCAACGTTTTATTGTGCAAAACCCTAACGTATTAACCACATTATCAACCAATGTTTTAGTCGAACACGTAATTACTAAAATTATAATTAATTAATAATTATAAAGATAATTTTTGTTTGCGCACGACATGCACTAAAACGCTTCGCTTCATGGTTACTTCGTTCCGTTCCTCAATTGTTGCATCATGTCGTGTGAAAACAAAATTCTAATGCACGATTGGCTGCCATTAAGTAAATATAAATAATATGATCCCATTATTAACAAAATATGTTCAATAAAGAAATATTAGACATATTTGTACGTTCCTGCTCGGAAGAAAATTCTAAGATCCTGCGTTTCTTGTCAGACAGATATCGGACTTCTATTAACTTCATCTAAATTACATAATACTATTATTAACAAAATATATACCTGAAAATTGTGCGACATAATTATTATAATGTTTGTGCTTGGAACCGAATTCTAAAAATGTAGTCTCTAGGGTAAATAAAAGGCGACGTGTGCATGACCTCATCTATCGCAACGTGACAATTCAAGTGTAGCGGTAACGACCGCCGCTTAAGCCCAGCAGCCGCCATTAGTCTGCTGCGCGAGTGCATGCAATTTTACTGGAAAAAAAGACGTATGCCAAAAAAACGAGGCTAGTTTTTTTTAATATTGGCCGTTTGACTTACAATGTTAATTTAACAATTTTAGTTTCTTGTATAGTGGTCATTTGACTTACAATGTTGATTTAACAATTTTAGTTTCTTGTATATTGGTCATTTGACTTACAATGTTGATTGAAAGAGTTTGGTTTCTTGTATATTGGTCATTTGACTTACAATGTTGATTTAAAGATTATAGTTTCTTGTATATTGGTAATTTGACTTACAATGTTGATTTAAATATTTTAGTTTCTTGTATATTGGTAAATTGACTTACAATGTCTGTATAAAGATTTTAGTTGCATGTATATTGATCATTTGACGTAAAATGTTATGTTAAAGAATTTAGTTATTTTGTATGTTCATCATTTGACGTACAATGTTGAGTTAAAGAAATTTCCATTGAGTTATTCATATTATTAACCGGTTTAAATAAAAAATTAAGTTGAATTAACTTAAAATTTTCCTTATTCTTACATTCTTGGCTGTTTGGTAACATGAATAGTTGGTAACTTTATAAATTAAAAGCAACCATAGAGTGTCGCGGTGAAAGACTAAAAATTAATTAGCACCTTTAACGTTTTCTGAATCCGAACTCATTGTCAAACAGTGAAACAAAGAACGCATGTATTTTGCACCTTCCCCTTAGCGTTTACTGACTGCACTTTAGTCTACGGACATTGACACCAGTATTTAACTAACTTTAGAGACACGTTAACTTGTAGCAACCCAACATAAAGGAAAACCTGTTGCTTATTGCAAGTGATAGCGCAATTATTGCATAAGTTCATTTATCTTAATTTTTTAACCATCCCTATCCGTTGAAAACCATTAAACTAATCGGTAGTTTGCTCATCAGATCGTTTTCCTAGAGTTAAAATAATTTACAACTATGGAAAACGAATTTGCTATTTTGTGCATCGCACATCGGGTCATCAAGCATTTCCCTCTCGAGATGAAAGCCTGAGGGCAAGAGGGTGTCGGTGTTCGCCATCGACTATATATAGGGGGGAGCGAGCCAGCACCCATCAGTTGCTTTCAAGTTGTCTGAGTGTGTGTGCGTGTCTTGCTCGCTCCAGTCACTACAGACAATAGACGGGATACGAAGAGTGTCGCTGTCAGGGCTATTTATTCACTGCTTTTTGCTGACTCAGCCCTGCAGCTTTTGTTAAAGCTTCCCCTGGAATCAGATCAATCGTTCAGGATATTACTGATATTAAAAAGTATTGCGACATAAAATTATTGTTGCAAGGAAGACTGTGGTAGTAACTCATGTAATAATTATTGCCCAGAGATCAGACTATTTTTGCGTACGCGTTTTCGATGAATGATTCTTTAGTGTTATAAAACGTGCGTTAGATTTGAGGATTTTGTAAACATATGAACAGTTGATTTGCAGCAAAGCTTTCACATCGTCGCATGCAGGGTAAGTACCGGTTGGTTCTAATACTTTTTTCTGTCTCCAACCATTCAATAAATATTTGTAAATGATTTGGCTTAAGAGATCTGAAAATTTGCTGCTAAAAATCTGGTGTATAAGAACTAAATTATTTCATACCATAAACTACATTCGTAAATGAAAACCAAACATAGAGAGTTAGATTGGAGAGCTAAATTCTGCATGCAATTTTAAGCGCATCAAGTAATTGGACGTTTACGTTTTTAGCTGAAACTTTGCAAGTAAATGTTGCCTCTGTTTTTAATAAGGAATGCTTAAATATCACAAGTCTACGAAAGTTAAGATAAGTTTACGTTTACTGTCCAGGCGTTAGTGCAATGAAGACTTTGCTCTTTCAATGCATAACAAAGAAAACATTTGCAATGAATTATATATTTTTTAATATTTACTGGCATTCATGCAGCACTGACAAGTCCTGAACATGAAGTGAAAAGTCGTATTAGAAATTATTCCGAGCGTTCATCAACTTCTGAGGTAAACAGAAATATTTATGCGTTTAATGGGATATTTTAGGAAATATGAAAATTCTAGAGCAAAATTTGTATTGAGAAAAGTTCGAAAACAAAATTAATCAAAATCGGAAAAAAAGTTTAATTGGTTTAAGCTATACTATTGAGCAAATGACAGGTTGCATATTATTATCGAGTACTCGTATCGAGTATTTACAGTTATGTATGAGTATTTTTCTACCTTGAAGAGAAGGTAACTTTTATGATGATGCAGTCGTACGGTGCGGTCACCGTACTTAAGTAAAGATCGAAAAGGAATAATTAAATATTCATTCTATGGAATATTAAAGTTTAAGAAATTATTAAATAAGAAAATACAGATAAACCAATGCATTTATTAAAATGTTTTCGAGCAACATTCCAAGCAATGGTCACTTTAGACTGACTATAAAGTATTCTCCATTCAATTTCATGAATATATTTGGGAATGGCGACCAATCTCAACGAATAATAATTCGCATCTGAATATTACAATTTTTTTATTAGTCACCATTGCATTAATTATCTTAAATAATAAATCACAGAAAAAATCATAGGAATATTAAAAACAATAAACAGAAAGAAAAATAATTTTTTCACATTAAATAATTATCTTATTCGCATCTGATCAATATGCTGGACCGCTTGTATGTGCAGCCACATTAAAATATTGACACAATCTGTCGGGGCTGAGCTTCCTTTCAGCCAATGAGTGTCGAGCAAACAAGAACCTGACTGTTTTGTTAGATTTATTTGATAAAACGGCTGGGCGCTGCTAAATGGGTGGTAACGGGGTAGGATTTATTTGAGAAAACGGTTAAGCGCTGCTAAATGGGTGGTAACGGGGTAGGATTTATTTGATGAAACGGTTGAGTGCGGCTAAATGGGTGGTAACAGGGTAGGATTTATTTGATAAAACGGTTGAGCGCTGCTAAATGGATGGTAACAGGGTAGGATTTATTTGATAAAACGGTTGAGCGCTGCTAAATGGGTGGTAACGAGGTAGGATTTATTTGATAGAACGGTTGAGCGCTGCTAAATGGGCGGTAACGGGTTAGGATTTATTTGATGAAACGGTTGAGTGCGGCTAAATGGGTGGCAACGGTGTAGGATGGGCTGTAACCGGTGTGTGATTCATTTATGAAAAACGGCTGATCAGGATATGAAGGACGTGATGCGATTTGATCGTGAATTGACGCAGGATGTGTTCGGGGAATAGGATTTCATGTAGAACTACATGTAAAATTTTATTATTTATTTGCAAATACAAAAAAAAACCTGAACGCATCTCTAAAAGAATGTACTGTAAACACACATTACAACGCTTCGGAAAAGTTTATATTCCGTTATATTATCATAATTATAATTAGATCTCAAATTATTACTTGTTGGTGTTCAACCAGCAATAAAGGTGATATTTCGCGATGGGTAAAAAAGGTAATATTTATAAATATAAAAATAGCAAGAAAGGTAATATTTCGCGATGTAATAATGCAGCTTTTTAAAAAATTAATAGTCCGTATAACGGCAGAAGAGATTACTTCGATCAAAGGCTATGCGCTTGAAACAATAACTGTTGCAAATTCTAAAGTGCTATGTTTCGCTTCTTATTGTTACTCTCCTACATAGTTATGCAGATTCAAAGTATTACATTTTTCAGGTAAGAATCGATAAACTAAGAACGAAATCGGAAACAGTCATCGAGAATTTTTGATTATGACAAAGTTATATCGTGTTTGGAATGCTCCAATACGCTATGGTTTCAATTACCTTTTCTTACCCTTCGTTATCTCTTCTTGGGATTTCCATATCCAGTAGTCTCACGGAAAGAAAGCTTTCTTTCATTTAGTGATCTTTCCGACTCCTACAATTTGTTCGCTGGCTCTGGTAGACATGTTTAAGCCTTGCGTGATTCTTCAAACCCAACTAAAAATATCACTAAATAATTTCTCTTAAAATATTTACATGGTTTTCAATGCATAAATAACTCAAAATTTAGGCATGAAAATTTATAAAATAGTCAATTACTTTTTAGATCACTACTATATTAGTTATTCATGAGATTATTCGCTCAAAATTCATGGTACAGTTAAACAAATTGAACTCGAATATTGCAATTAATGCAATTGTTTAAATTGCGAATGCACTCCAAAACATTTAGTGGCTGGATCATCAAAGATTAATACCTATTGCAATTTTTGAAGCAAAATGAGTAATTTGGAAATCCATGCAAATAATTTTTTGATGATTATGATTTGCCACTGACCTTATCATTTTACATTAAAAATTTCCTTACATGTCAAATTTCTGCATCGCTTTCCTGGAGTGTTGAAATTTTCATAATCCACTTTTCCCTTAGAAACGATGTGCAACGCGGGTAAAAACTGAAAAAGTTGAAATTCCGTCTATTGTGACTGGCATTAATTGATTAATTGATTTCAAATAGTTTCGTGGTGTTAGATGAATTGATTTGTGCCTCACACAAATGAAATGAAATTTCTTTTAGGCTCAGTTTTGCTCCTGAGAATGAAACATTTGAGGAAGCGTTATAATGCACATCCACTAAGAGACGTTATCAAATGAGAAAATATTCATTTCTTACAGTCACAGTCATTTGGGCTCATTTTTCAATTACACTCTGGCAATTTAAGCAAATTTCTAGGCTCAAAAAACCTATTATAAATATTAGTATCAAACCACTGTTTTTTATATAAATATCAATTTTTCGCTAGTTTGTGTATGTTAAAGTTGAGAGCTAGTGACGAGAAATATCTCAAAGCTGCATTGATGTTTTTCGAAACTCTTAACTGGAGCAGAGAGCATATAAGTGCCTAATAGGAGTGCAGGCCACATATATGGCACATATGTGGCTGCAGTCCGCATATATAGCAGGCCACACCAGGCTCCTTTATTATCGCCGACATCGCTATACTATATGCTACAGCAAATATATGCATATATATATATACCATATACTGCAGCAAATCAAGCCAGCTCTGCTGAGGCTGCAGTGCTGGAATTCCATAAGAATTTGATGAACCGAGCGAAGGATAACGAAGACAAAAGTCGGGTACAAGCTTATATTATTTCATTATTGAAACGAAACATACTTTAGGCATGGAAGCTGTCTGAGCGCATTTTCTTATATATTTACTTCAAAAAATGTAATCTCGCTTCTTTTTCTCAAGAGATTTGGTATTATACTGAAACCATGAGACAAGTAGCGAATTCACACGATGTTCCCAAATTAAGAAAAAGATAACTCAATACTCACTGCAGTGAGTGACAGAGAGCGCATTTGCTCGTCGACGAAAACGTGGTCACGGACGGACAGACGGACAGGCGGACAGACAGACGGACGGACATGACGATCACAATAGCGCCTTTTTTTCCATAAATGAGATTGCTAAATTAAAATCCTAAACTTCCACTACATTAATTATATTTAAATCGAAAGATATTTACATTTAGTTTTCATGCATCATGATTTTTTAAAACCCTATAATATATTAATTATATTTCTGTAGAAAATTATTGAAATTCAGTTTCATGCGTATAATATTCTTGTTTAAGATGAAGATGTGAATATTTTTGTATTTCACAACATCGCTCGGTAGGCAGGCTGGTCACGCACTCCCCAGACTAGTCAGTTGAATTAATCATGATGCCCTGCGATGGCATCGATTCTTGAACCGGTGTCAGCGGTGTTCTGAATATCTCAAAATTGTGACGTAGAATATTATTTTTCAATTTCATCACTTTTTGGTTGTAGCCATGAATATCTCAAAATGTTGTGAAGTAGAATATTATTTTTCAATTTCATCACTTTTTGGTTGTAGCCATTCTTGGTTTTACTTGATTATTTCAGTAAGGAATCAAGAATTGGTGTCACGTTATCTTGGTAACGATCGATTATATTTATCTCCGTATTACTTATTTGCTGCACTAAATTGAAAATTTCGACAAGCACAAATGGTTTTGGTTCTAGGTTGGGTTGCTATCATTTTTATTCATAGACAATTTTTCTGATGTATATTAAGCACGGATATGAGTTTTCAGATTATTTGTATAGCGGTTTTTGACTCAGCCTTTATATGGGTTTCCCATGGCATCATTCATCTCATCCATGCTCATTCACCAACTTTCATTGACCGTTCAGATTCTGGCGTGGGACTGGAATGATGATAACAATGCTACTGATACGTGGCGGGCTTGCAGTTGAAATAGCTTGGATCGTGAAGACTTCAATAAAAACTGAAGTAGTTTCATTCACCTTATTTTGTCATTGCCTAATGATTGCCTTATGAATTTCCATCCGAATATTGCCAACCTTTACATATTATAAAAACGCCTCCATTAGCAGAATAATTTATTATTGATCTTAGTATGATCATTAGGAACGGTTCAAGTAAGTTCCAATCTAGTTTTGCCGGTCTATAAAAGTCACTGTAATTTGTCCACTAACCGAGTAATCATCCAACCGGCAGTAAAATTGTTTCTGCAATGCTGGTAAAGTCAATAAAGCTCAATCATTTCGGCATACAAGTTGGTCTATAATATGCTAAAGTATTGTGATTAAAAATTTATTTCAGTGTGAGGAACACGCAAGCGTTGAACATGGATCTCCGCACTCTCAACCTTAATACATTCCGCTCACAATGGCACCGTATTTTTCATTTTCTGTTCTAGATTAACCGACTCTATTTTCGAATCCTAACGAAAAGCTTTTCAGAGCCCTTAGCTTTGTGCATTCGGGGATTGAAGATTTAAATGTTGAAATATTTTTTTTGAAGCTCTATAGAGAAAAAAAATTCCAGCTGAGGTGAATGTCGGAAGGGTTCCAAGTGTCTATTCATGAAATCTTAATTTCACGAAGGACTGGGGAAAATCAGTGATTCTGCCGCCATAGTGTGCAATTTTAATTAACAATCCAATACGATCATATATTTTCGATATGGAAATTTAATATTGTGTATCCCTCCCAAAAACGGCGATGAAGTCTAAAAAATATGCACGACATTTTTACAGCAAAAATTCATGCATTGTTGTGGACTGAATGACTGTGGGTGAGGTACACTTCGTATCTGCTTATTATAGGAATAAACATTCCTGTTTTCAAATTAATTACGAATCTTGATTATATGTACTGAAGGTGCGTAATTAACGAGCGAACTGATGATGATTAAAATGCAAGAAATTCTCAGTTCGTATTTTAATTCTACATAATCGAAACCCTCCACATTAAATACAAAAAATATCAAGTTGAATCTCGTTGATGGGCCACATATCTTCTGACTCAAAGTTCGCTGATAACCAAACTTTCTCCATTAAAGATTTTCGACCATCAGCAAACTTCGTCCAGTCAATTTACACTCGATTCTTGCGTAAACGAAGCAAAAACAAATGCTATTCTATTGATGGTGGATTCATAGGCTCTCACAATAGCTTGCATCCCAGCATCGGAAGCATATATGTCCGTTTATTAACCACAATATGCAGAAAATATCAAGAAACATCTCAGCATGTTGGAGCATCTCTGGTCTCATGCTCGAACGGCGATCAAGAATAAGCTGGATTTTCTCGCGGGAGCCGCTGCTGCTGGTGACACTTACAGTGCTATATGACCAGAAAACTTGTACGCAGCGTGCGTGAATTGACACTCAGTGCACGAGTTATGGCTCTCCAAACAATGCGGCGTCGCGACAAGCAAGCCTAATGTTATCGTGTCCGGCCATGTGACTCCCGCTGATATGATGCATGCAGATGACGCCACTCTCAGTATCTGCATCATCGATTCGCTTCAAAAGCCCTCACACTGAGCGAAGCTCATGCGACGCGGCAGAAGCAGAGAAAAATCCTGTGGTGGTTTCTGTTTCCAGTCTATAAAAGAAAGCTCAAAACAGCGGGTACAATGCAATAGTTCCCACAGAAATGTAAGCCGAAACATGATACGCCAGGAGAAGAAGAAACTTCAAAAACTCGCGGACTTCAATGGGATCTCTCAAGTTACTCTAAAGGGAAGTCAAGAACACGCCTGTGCAAATGGATCGGATTGAAATTTTCCAAGTTTTTCGGTAACAGTAACATTGAAATTTGTAAATTATAAGTTCACTTTCCAGCACAGCTTTGTAAATTTTTGATCCTGGTAAAATAAAAATGTGACTTTTTAGCTTTTTTCGACTGATTCTTTTGGAATTACCAAGCGAAATTATTCTTCGAGGTAGGAACGAAATTCTTGCATTTGCTCAGAAACATCTTTTACATAAACACATTAACTTAGCAAATTTTCTATTCTAACAAAATTAGCATTCGAAATATTTGCAATTTTTGAATAATTCTTTCGATTTTGGCATGAGAAAAAAATTCCGCGATATGAGAACGACATTCTCGCATATAAAGTCAGTTTGATTTGATGTCTAATTCTAAAAAGGTGAGAATTCATATTATAATCTTAATCATGTATAGATGAACATTATTAATGCAATTCCTGAACTCGCTGAAGCATGAATAAACACAAGTCCCTTCATTCGGACTAAACAAATGGTCTGCTCCCAAACGACGTGGAAGCTCATAATTCCCATGTTTGTCTCTAATTCAGTCAAGCCCTTGCAGCACATGCGTCACCGTTGACAATAAAGAACGCACAAAGCTAGCTCAGAGATTCCCTGCCATATGACGATAACAAACAAACGCCCCACCGGATTCCTTCCAACGCTGTCGAGCAGAAATCAAGGAGGGTGCAGAGACTTGACGATCTTTTGGTCTCCAAACTTTAGCAGATCTTTGCTTATAAAGGGAGAACAGCTGTCGGCAAGATTATGCTGCTGAAATTTTAAAGATTATTATTAACAGAACTGCTAAGATTGCCATTGAAGTCAGTCGATGAAAGACATTTTCGTAGTGAACAACATGTCAATTGATGTAGTTAAGAAATTCCTCCTACAAGTTCCAATTATCCACGATATCTGCAATATTAGTTCTTATGGAGCAACTTGCTGACCAATTAAGAGAAATTTTAATGATAATTTATTGATGCAATACAATGAACCAAGTCAACAAGTTATAAGAGGTTCTGCATCACCAACATTATTGACTGAGGAATCGTTTAGTTGAGGGTTTAGGCCCAGTGAAGAATGTGCCTAAAGCTTGGTAAAAATTGATATGAGGAATTAAATTAGGATTTTCACCAAAGGAAGAATTTAATTATCATGAAAATATGCAAATCTCTCAATACTTAACATTGACCGGAATCTAGAATTGCTGTGCGAAAGTGCCTAATGAAATCTTATTTTGACTGTGCACTATGTTTTTGAACGTATTTGGTAGCGCTAGACATGTCGGAACCATAAAAAATAGCGAAGAATTTTAATGACGCTCACACACATTAATGTTCAACCTGCAAACAAATAATACCAAATAATTAAATATGATAATTGCATCAATGAGATCCTCTACAAAATTAATATTGCGTTATGCAAAGCATGCACAGACTGAATATTTATTTGTTTCTGAACCTAAACTGTTTGATTTTTATGAGATTGTTTTTATGAACTATTCCGCCTGCACAGTTTCCTTATAATTATCCGCAAGATCACGAGATTATAGATGAGTTTTCTTTTCTCCTGCTGACCAATAATCCTAATTCATTGAATAAATTGCGTGTGCTGCAACAAAAAAAAATCATGCACTGAAATGACCATGAAAACTGGCCGCGTAAAATATGAAAATTTCTTTCTTTACATGAAGGTTGTAATGAAACAGACGAGAGCAGCTAAATAATATGATGTTATAATATCTAGAAAGAATAATAGATATTTTTATCTTATGTAAAAATATATGAGCAATACAAATTTGTTGCTTATTTTTCGAAATTCTGCTTCTGGATATGGGATGAATGCCTCCCATGCGAAAAAATTTTGGAACAATCTTTCAAAATTTCAGTGGAAGCCGTTTCCAGTCCAGGTGTCTTGTTTCTTTGCCACTTAGATGAAGTCCAGTGTAATAAATGGCTTCAATTTTCTCCTACATCTCATAAATTAAGTTGTGAAGCCTGGTGCCCTTGATTTGCTGGCAATGATTCAATCGAGTCTCCCAATTTATCAGGCAAAATGTTACTTCTTTTCCATGCAGAGTTATCGACGTCCAAATTTTTTCTTCCCATCAGTATTAATGACTTTTTCTCTCCTTTTTTGTTGATATGGGGATTCAAAAAAGCTTCATATTGAGTGGGCACCTGACAGCTTCCTCAATTATTGGAATCGGGTCAACGACATGAGCAGTTCGCTTCATTTGCAGCAAAAAGAAATTTCGCGAGGATTTCCCCTAATGACTTTATAAAGGAAATCATTACGAGCGAATGAAAAAATTTTTCAGGATTCTAATTATGTCCGCTCAGATATGCCGCAATGAAAAGAACATTGAAGTATCAAATAATTATAAAAAAATAATAAATAATATCAACTAATAAATTTAAATGGAATTCTACGTTTAGAATCGCACTTAAATTTTTTATTTAAATTTTATGTGTCAAAAAGACATAAAAAATTGAAATTTATTCCTTAGCTCCGTATTCAAGTTTCTTATTCTGAGGCTTTCCGAAACTTTGGCTCGAGCGAACTCCTCCAGAAGTGATGTCAGCTTGCCAGCCTATTCTACATAATTTATTGTTGGGAGTGAATGGAGTTCTTCATGACAAAAAGCAGTGGCTTTCGCTTGAAAACACACCGAGAATTTAGAGCGGGCGGCTTCCTGTCGTGTGAACTGAACACTGCGATGGGTCGACAGACTTCAATGTTTTATCGTGTATAACATTTCTGACTTTGCGGTGGCAGCTTCACAAATCCTCAGATGTGCATGTCTTGACAGAGCGCATGAAACTTCTACCCGCCTAAACTGAGGTCTACACAGTGCTCTGTGTTTACATAATCTAATCGAACATCAACTTAGTCTTGCTTATTGAGCTAGCTGGCTGTGAACACGAGTATACCTCTTAAACGTGGCTTGACATCATATGCTTGAGTACGCGTAGAGTCAAATACGTTATCAAATACACAATGTACCGTGTTGAACAATTATTTTGTGATAGAATAATTCACTAGGTTGCTTTTTGAAATACTTCGAATGGTATACTTTAAATACTTCAACACAGTATTCTTCCAAACGATGACCTACAGTATTCTCCTCGTTAAAATGATTAATCACGCAATTTCTTCCAATTCGTATTTAAAAATCGTAGTTTTACCCTATGTGCGCAATAATAAGGCAACATTTTATTTATAACTTTCTCAGGCTAATTCATTGAATAAATTTTACTGTATAAAAACGATGCAACCTCAGACACTCAGGCTGACTTCAACCCACTTGATACGGGATGTTTTTCGGACAAAATTTTCCTTTGTTGGAGCGAATTAACTCAAGAGGCGTCAGACTTGACACGATTAAAATGGAAATTTGAGATTAAATTTAAAGAGAAAAAATAATTAATTTACTAATTAGTTGAGAGCATTTTACAAATCATCACCGATCTTCTGTTAGCAAAGTGAACGGTTGGTAAATGCACTTTCATTTACTGACCTGTACAAATTGCACGTTTCGAACTTTGGTATGCTAGAAAACACAATTGAAGCGGCATTATTGATAGAATAAACATGTCATTATTTAAGTATGTGAATATGTGTGCTCCCTAATTGTAGCGTGAATCTCTCGATTCTCGCTAAATAAAATTCATAAATAAAAAACATTGGATTTCAAATTTACATCATGTGTTACTAAGATATTTTAATATACAAGGGATATCTTTCAATTAACATTAATCTTTTTTGTGTTCATCATTACACAAGTATACCTGAACTGAATTCTTAAAATGGAAATCGAAAATATTGGCCTCGCCAAGCGCACGGCATGCGGTGCTACTGTTTGAAAAATGCACTATATGCAACGATGAAATTTTATGGTTATAAAATACTCTTAAGTGGAAATTTCGAATGATGACTTGATAGAATGATGATATATCTCGTATGATGAAGTGTCAGGCTACCGCGGTGAACACAGCGTGAGCCTGCGGTTCGCATGCATTCAGATGCGATCTTCGATGCCTGCACGGCGCTCGCACAACCATCCTGACGTTCACAGCGTTTCGGACGATCGGAAAAAACAGCGACTGTTCGTGTTTCCGCAGCCGCCAACTTTTTGATCGTCAAAACTTGAGAGTGTTTTTAGGAGCGATCTTTCGCGGCCTCAGGGAATGGTCTCTTCGTCTCTTTGACATCTACAGTTGAATTTGGAATAATATCGATTCGAAAAAAAGAGAAGTCAAGGTCGTTGGAGAAATGTGTGGCGAATATTCGTAACGTATTCGCATTTGTTGTCCCTGAATTAGTGAAGTGATGATTCACTCTCATCAATGGATAATAAAGCGAATTTTAAGTCATATTTATTATGGCTATTTGTTCATTTGCCTTCAAGTTTCAAAATTTTCCCGGAAAGCACTGTCAAAGTATTTATTTTTGAGCTGTTTATCATCTACTGGTAGCTCATCGGTGAGTTTAAAGCGAATAACGAACATTTTCCAGGTCGCTGTGCGTAAACGATGTGTTTAGGTGGCTCAGCGACAGCTTAACGCATCGTTCGACTGACGGCCAGATTGACAGAAAAGAACGGCAATTTGCGGGACAAATGAGCCAGCGGAAACAGGGCTACAGTGATGGAGCGCTGCAGGGCCGAGTCCGCTGGAACATGCAGCTCGTCGCCGCTTCTTTGGGGGGATGTTCGGCCTCCCATGACTCGGAGTGAGATACGTTCACAGAGAAAAAAAAACTGGATCTGTTTGGCGGGGTGCAGGGCATAACTTGGAGCGAGAAATTTCTTCTGAAAGAAGGTATTATTCAATCTGTTTGAGAGGGTGCATGCAGGGCATGACGGAGCGAGAAATTTCTTCTGAAAGAAGGTATTATTCAATATGTTTTGCGGGGTGCAGGGCATGACTTGGAGTGAGAAATTTCTTCTGAAAGAAGGAATAACTCGGTCGGTTTGCGGAAGTGAAATGCATGACTCGAAGTCGGAAACGTCTGAAGAAAGAAGAAATTTTTCGACCCATTTTGAGGGGTGCAATTAAGGCATTTGTGAAGAATCAAGGTTAGAAATGCTTCCTGCACGAGGGAAATATTAGATTAGTACAGTTATGCACAATAATTTGGAGTTATATAAAATTATATCCTGATCTTTGGAGAATTGGAGAAATAGAATTGGAGAAATAGACATCGTGCAGTGAGGTAAGAAAAGTATTTTTTGAAGCAATAAAAATAATTTGTATTACATATTAAATAATTGTTATATCGCTGTTATTCTACCAAATAATAAGTTAATATTTCGAATTACGTTTCTGTAAAAAAAAAGGCTGTTCAAAATTCTCTGTTCAACACTGTAGTTACTCAAAAAATTGTTTTTGTTCCCAATTTCGACGGAAAAAACTGATTGCATGGGCGCTTCATTTAAATAATTCTTTAAAAAAAAGAGAATAAGAAGATGTTGAAAGGGATTCATTTCTATGATCCACATTCTAGCAAAAAGATGCCTTGCTTATGTGAAAATTAACAAAAATGTAGGTATTCAGAAAAAGGCTCAAGACAAGCCTTGTATTATCAAAAAATTAATGCTGGTTCCGCATTGATTTCTAAATAAAAAATTCTGTTCCTGCTCAGTTTCGTAAGCGGCATCACACTCGAATCTAAAGTTCTCTGAAAATAGTTTATTGTTTGCCAGTATGTTCTATATAAACTACATGACTGCTTCAATTTTGCCAAACTTATATTCTTCAAATACCAAAGTTCGATATTGTTCTAAATTATTAGGCCATTTCGTAATATCAGCATATGCGAGTGTATTCTCTCGTAGATCTTCAAGCAAGAAGTCTTCGCTTCTGGGCGTGAAATGGATAGAAATGACCTCATTTGCATAAGCGTTGTTGCAAGCTTTCAGAAGTATCCTTCAAGAACTTTGTTGGCTATCATTTAGCGGCAAAGGCCAAACTTTGCGAACGTTAAGCAAAAGGATAGATCGCCGCACTGCGCGAGGTGGCCTCTAATGCACCGTACGTTGTGTAGCAATGCCGTAGCTATGTAGTACTTTTGGCTCAATATGTGGAGCGAAACCTTCCGACACATTTGGCATCCGCTTCATGACAGTGGAGCAATGGGTGGAACAAATAAATAAAGAATTCTCGATATACGTTTTTGGTTGCATGGTTATTAAGTTATTATCGTTTGTAAAACAACAGGTGATTGTTTCTGAAGTGGAGAAATTGGTGAAATCAATGAATAAACCATCAAATAAATCAGTTATAATACGTTTTTCGACGAGGAAAAGAGTAATTGGTAGATAAAAAGAAAGCCTACGTATCGGAAAAACTTTTTCCGTCTCTTTCAGGGGCTTCTGGAAGTGACAGATTTGAAAGGATCTTTGCTGCTACATCACGATTGATAGTGCCTCATTGTGCTTATAAAGTTAAAGTTCGTACTTTATAGCAATTTTCAAATGTTTTCTTCGTCACATCAAATAGAAAAAGTTTTGAAAAACGTTTAAGCGCAACCTAATGACAGCAAAAGAAAACAATATCCAATTTGCGATAGGGTACCAGCTGTTATCCAGTATGGCTGAAACCCCGCCAAAAGAGGAGTCGGATGAAACTGAAAAAAAAACTAAAATAGAAAGCGAGGCATTGATCATATGAAACTTTAACCTGCCGGCGTAACCTGCCCTGCCAACCTCAATGTCAACCTCAAGCATTAACATTCGGGATAGCAAGCAACATTTCGTAGACAATCTATTGAGCGATACAGAGTTGTTCAACAATACAGAGTTGTTGGAAAAAGTTCAACATTTAGGCCTTGCTAACTTCTATTTTTCAATCAAGTGTTAATCCAGTAAACTGAAGCAACCCCAGGTTAGCTTACAGGCAAGATGTGATTTTCACTAACATTTGATTATTTAGGAGTTTATGGGATGAGTATTTCAAGGCGAAATAACCGATAGCACGTCAAATTTTTTCGAAATTATGAAGCCTGAAAGCCACAGCTACGTAAATCAGACACAAATAAGATTACGAAAGTTTCTCCTGCAATTAGCTGTACCGACTCATCCTCCAGTGAAAATCATCAACTCATACACCTTTCACAGTAAGGTTGCTTGTGTATTTAAAGGCCAAACGATCCGTAAAGGTTTGTAATTCGAATTTGCAATTAATCAGTGATAATAAGATAGTGCAGCAATGTCTGCATTACCGAATTTCCCTTCAACTTGCGTCTAACTCCATATTGCCATCGAATATTTCATTGTTCATTAAAGCTATTAAGAGTGAGGGTTGGTCTTTTCATTTGATTTGGAGTAATGACTACTTCCATCACCACTAATGGAGGAGGTAATAGCATCAATTAAATGAAGCTCAAAGATTCAATTACTAACCATTACGCTTTGCCGCTAGTAGTTGAAAAACTGTGAAGGGAAACAAAAGTTTCAGATCAGACGTGAATGCTAGAGTTCCCAATTGAAGATAATCATTTATGTTTATATTTTTGAAACGACAAAATTTTTTCCGAATATGTATTGGTTTTGCACGTACGTGGTCAAGTTCGTTCTTCAACGCTGATGTTTTCATTCTTATTTTCCTGAGCTTTGATTGAGAAACGAAAAAATTTCTCCCGAATGCTTAGGAGTTTTGCGCGGACTTCGGGCTCAGAATTGTCTTTCAGCCTGCCATCCCTTAGCCGGCATTGTCAGGTAAATTTTTTAACATTTGTTTTACCAGCAAGCAATATATATAGGTGATTATAATACATTTTTTCACATCGATAAAATTTTGCCCAATTTATTATATTAGCAACTTAATCTCTTAAGGTAATGGCAAAAAACACTAGCTGTTGAATTGGCATAGTCTGATAATAAAATTTTTATTAAATAAAAGTTTTCTCGGTATGTTGAATTCATGTTCATCTTAGTATTTATCATGATTTAGATTAGAAAATAACAAACATAATAGATTTCTGACTAAAAATTCCGAAGGCAATGTCTAGGTAGTGAAGTAATAGATTAACATGACCTGCTCCACAACGGAATCAGTTCAAATATTTTACCAAAATGCTTAATAAATATGAAATCAGCTAAAAAAATCAAATGAAGAATAAAAACGGGTATTTGAACATCAAAGCAGCCTTACATATAATATAATAATAAGTGCACAGAATTCACAAAAAACTGAGTATTGCCAAACAAGTGCACTGTCGCGTACAGGCTTCCTTCCTCTCTTGCCAGGCAGTCGAGGCAGTTTCTTGTCTTGCCTTAAAGCTGAAGATACCGTAAGAGTGAGCACCATTGACTACACTTCATAATAGCTATGAGTCACTATAACGGCTGGCTGCTGGCCCCATGAATATCACTCATCAGTTAGTCCTGCCTACAAGCTAAATAACCTCCTTCAGAACAATAAGTGTAGTCTATTACCTATATAGACCTGCCCTTGGAATTTCAATTTCTCGCTAATCGCTGGTGGGTGGGATTTGTCTTGAGACAACATTTGCCAAAGGCACCTCCGTTTTATGATCAGTTTAAATGTTAGTTACAAATGAAATGATTGTGTGATAATAATATTTAATAACTGTTAGAAAGAAATTGATTTATGATTTTGCTTTGTTTGTCATACCCACGGCAGAAAACCTTACAATAAAGCATTCAAGGTCGCAAAATGAATTCTTTGATGGACCTAGTATTGTGAAAATTATGATCTATTTACGCTTGATTCAATAGGAATGAGCCTCTGACGAGTACCGCATTGATTAATATAAAAAATCATGTTCTTGTTCAGGTAGGTAAGCGGTATAAAACACGAGTCGTAAGTTCGCTGAAAGATCAAGATTAACTAAGAAACTGGGAGCTCCTCAATAAACATTCTGCTTAAAAATGAACTTTTTTTTTCTAATTATCTTGCATAAAATAGTTTACTAAATTCAGAAATTATCGACCATAGCTTTAAAAAATGTAACTCAGTACTCACTGCAGTGAGTGACAGAAAGCGCATTTTCTCGTCGACGAAAACGTGAAGTCACGGACGGACAGACAGACGAACGGACAGACGGACGGACAGATGGACGGACAGACAGACGGACGGACAGACGGGCATGGCGAGCACAATAGTGCATTTTTTCCATAAATGAGAAAATGCGCTAAAAAAGGCTTGTAAAATTCCATGGCACAACCAAAATATAATGCAATGATATATGTGGAGAAATGCTTCAGAAAATATTCGCATGACTAGCGGCTGGTAATCTCAAAGTGAAAAACACTTTTTTTGCGCACCACCTGAGCAGGATGCTAATCGTCGCTTATCTCATCTTAGTCTCGTAAAGAAGGATAAAAAATTCAGCTCGTCCTGACAGATTAACTTCGGCTTTCAAGCATACCCTGATGAAAATTAAGACGGTTTTCTCACCGGCCGACATTATGCTGCACAAAAGCCGTCTGAAAATGCCTTGTGATTATAATTTGTGTAGGATTGGTAGAAACAATAGAGGTTCTCAAAAAAGCCTAAAGGCAAACGAAATGCTGTGTTCTTAGATGGCCAAAATGCCAGTTGCAGATTAAAATTTTTAGTCTTCTAAAAGTTTTTTTCACAAGGAAAATCGCCATACCCTCAGAGTATACTGTAAGAATAAGGACAATATTTGACATACATCTTTAAACCGCTCTACAAACCAGAAAGTGTAGTTTGTTGAAAATTCTAAATGATATTTCATCAGCTTTGTATTAGAGTGAATTGAGATATAATATTTACGTTTACTGACTAATGTTGAAACGAATTAATTTATATTATTAAGCATATTATGTTGCTCATTGCATGCTGTTTAAAAAGAACGACTAATTCCTTGTCAAGTTTTTACTTACTGGCAGCACGGCATGGCGGGTTTTCAGTTGCCATGTGGACAACTCCGGGATTTCAGTTTGAGCTAAAAAGAGAACCGAGGGAAAAGAATGAGACTGACAGGAAATTATTGCGTCGGTGAGACTTCGCTGCAATGAGAGAAAAGTCTACGGCACGCACTCTGCCCATTGTTTTTTCAGGCTAGACTCAAACACAGCAGGAATGCTTAACACGAATGCTAAGTGTGAGGTGTCTTCTGTAGGTCCTCTTTCTTAAATGAGAATTCTAAGGCCCGGTGAGCACGAAGTCTCTTTTTAATACGTCTATAAAATGTCGCCTGAAAATGAACTCTTACATCTCAGACCTCAATCTCGTCTATTCAGAACAGTATATTTGACTCAGTTTTGAATGTCAAATTAGATCTGCTGCAAAAAAATTGAGTTATTTTGAATGCAAATATTTGTTAAAATTAAAAATTTACAATTCACGCGAGATGGGTGGCGTGGTGTGGCAATTGCTGCAAATCGTTGCCACTTTATTTAGTGTTATGAAGAATGTTTTTAGCAAATTAAAATATTTTCGTCTAAAATTCATTCATGAGCCGAACTTGTAGACATGTCATCTGGGTCACTGCAATGCGGGAACCACCGATCTAGAGAGATAATGGAATTTACAAGAATTGGAAAAGAACGAGTGAGAATTATTTCAAGTAAAATTGAACATTAATTGATGTACAATAATAATGAACATACCTGAAATTTCCTGCAGTATCACAATGCCTCTTCACTGGAGGGAAAAAGTAATAGAGTATATCATTATATTTATTATGAAAACGGCAAAGAAAATACATGAACCAGGTTAATATAATTTTCAACAAGCCAGTACTGCGGATGCAAGAAAAAAAGCGAAACAAAATACGAAATTTTGTCATATGGTGCGAGTGAATTGAAGATAAATTTAGAATTGAATAATTTCAAGCCTTCAGGCCTGGATATTAGTTGCAATAGTGGAAGTTTGTGGAGGCAAGATCAATGTCACGGGATGAAAATTTTATGTATAATGTACTCACAAAGTTTGGTGGTTTATTATCGTAAAAATGAGCTAGTTTTGTTGATAACAAAAACTATTATCATTTATAGCGAGGCTTGCAATATGAGACCATTAGACAACTGGTCCGAGACTTGGCTCTGCACTTCTCGTCTACTTTTGTTAGTGATAAAACCAGTGTTGTGGCATTTCATCTGCCGTTTTCGTTAGAAAAATGCCATGTCAGGCTAGTAACAGCCTCCGTAATGCAGTTACGGTGACTCTAAGCAGGATTATTTCCTGTCTAGGAAGTTTTATGGGAGTAACAACAGCTGTAGCCAAAAGAGATATGGTCATCCGAGTCGAGCGAACCGCTGAAGTTCTTCACAGCACTCCTGCGAGATGCCCCTGAGGTGCTTTATGACAACACTAAAAGAACAACGCTAACGCTGCCGCACTTCAGCCGTTAGCGTTTATCGCTTTGCAAGCTGCCTGCTGAAATATCAGAGCCTGCCTCATTTTTAATCTCTATAATCGCGCGTAGAGTGAACCAATGAAAATAAGGACAATTTTCTTCCGTTTAAATTATAAATGAAAATTAGTACAAGTAATAATTTCCATGATTTCTTCCTTCCTTAGTATCAAGGGAGGAAGGTTTGCACAAATTATCTCACAAACTAAAGGACCGACCTTTCTTTAACTTCCTATACATATGTAAATCACTAAAATAAGAAAATTTGATCACATGATTTTTTTAACAAATGTAAGAAAACGTGATATACATAGAAAACGGCAAAAAAGTGGGATTATCTCTTTTTTGGAGTATAAGCTACGGCATCGAGAGACATATCATTCGAAATGTAAAAAAAATATCTATGGACCTTTAAAGCCCTTTATAGTGCATTTTCTCATTTACAGAAAAAAATGCACTATTGGGCTCGCCATGTCCGTCCGTCCGTCCGTCCGTCTGTCTGTCCGTCCGTCTGTCTGTCCGTCCGTAACTTCACGTTTTCGTCGATGAGAAAATGCGCTCTCTGTCACTCACTGCAGTGAGTACTGAGTTACATTTTTTATAAATTTGTGTTATTTTTCCTAGAGGAATTTTCTCCACCTTCCCCTCCTGGTTTTTACAATATATAACCGAAAAAATAGAAAATACAGAATAAATACTTTAAGAGCCCCTAGAAATTCTCTTTACAAATCGAATGATATGTCGCAAGACGTTGTAACTTGAAAAATTAGTGAGTAGATAGATTTAAAATGAGGCAAATTAATGATAATTTCAATTATTCATGAGAGCCCTATAAGTGAAATGGAACAAAGAAATAAGTTAAGGCAAAAAAATTGCTTGATTAAGCATTCCCAGCTTCCCCATAGCCTATTTATCTCATTGCGTGTTCCATCATGCGCTGCATGACGTAATGTTATCCGGTTTATACCGAATAACATCCTATAAATATAATTTTTCTTGAATCGATCCTTGTAAAAAATGGGAAAAAATGTTATATAAAATAAATTTAGAACTGCCTTACACAAAAACTAAAGCCCGCAAAATATATACGGTTTGCTACGTTCGACGCACCTTTTCCACAGCTATAAAATGAGCTCAAAAAACGGAAAAGCCAAATTATTAGATTTTTGACGGGAACCCCTCTTTAAAAAGTCTTTGTGTATCAATATCGTTCTTACGAAGCATAAGTCTTTATATTCAATGGCAAACGTTTATGTACTAAAATCAGTCCCCTCTCTCTACGTCACTCAATCGTTATTCCTCAACGAACATTTTGCTGAAGTAGCTGCTTAATTTGACCTAATTATCTTATTGTTGATAATATAAATTTGTGAAATTGCGCGTAATTTCGCATGGAACTATTATTTACGTTTATCTTTTTTCCAATCTTCACCATAATGCGCGATTTGTTCAATATCAACGGCAAACTAGGACAAATGTTCCAAATTGCAAAGTTTTCCATATGACCACCAATGATGATGGCTATAAATGAACCTTAATTTGAAGGGAAGCTCTACAATTAAGCATTCGATATCCCCTTGCTATTTTTCCCTCGCATTTTTTTGGAGCAGCGAGCTGGAGGCTACATTTTAATGGGGAAATATTCCCTTGTGGGGCCACGTCGGAGGCAGGAATGATGCAATATCTGCAGGATTGGCGGAGCTGCTGCGAACGCTGCTTTGTTCCGTGACAGATTATTTCTGAGACGCGGGACAGATTCAAGCCAAAACTTCCACAGGCCCGCGAGGAAAGCCTTATTGAAATAAACGGAGTTCTTGAGAGCGAGGCTGTCAAACGGAGCACGTCTGGCAGGCGACGATCTCTTAGCAAAGGATGTTTTAGAATACACGATGGCGCTTACAACATATAATGTTCGTGTATAAAAACTTTATGCCTTTGATATTCAACTTTGATTATATAAGGGAAAATTGAGTGGCAGATAGCTGAGGTAGCTAAGATTTTGAAACGAGAAAAACCTGACATTTTAAACATCATAGCGTGTCGATAATTTTCTTTGAAGAGGCAGCACATTTTTTTAATTGTTCAAAAATATTCACGTCTCCGCAGTCAAGGCTCATTCAATGTGCTGCGCTTTTAGTTCGAGGATTATATGAGTTAATTTTTGACCCAAATACTAATTTTCAACTTGGACCAACATACCCATTATATTATGATACGGCAGTTGCGGTTATCTACTGAACTTATGGAAGCAAAATTCTTGTAACACCGAATTATAGTAATCTGTTTACGAACTTTAAAATTTCTTTTACTTGGCTTTTGGGCTAAAAAAATAAACAATAATGACTCTGAAAAATCGTGAGCCGTTGAAATTGTTGAAGATAAAGTAATGCGTGTGAATCTATTTTAACGCCTGTTACTCGCGATTTACAATTTTGTCTATGAATTTTCTTTTAAAAATGTGTCCAGATACTTACCATAGGACGGAGAACGAATCATTTTAAATTTTAATTAGAACGAAGAATTATGTGAAGATACAGCACTTCTCAAATATTCAGGAAATCGAGCACCATTTTCTTTCGCCGCCTTATCAGAATAAACGGGACCTCCACCTCCATTGAAGAACGCTTCTTAAAATGTTAGCCCATATATGTAAGCTACAGATGTTCGCCGAGTTACATGTTATAATCTAAATCAACAATTTATTGCACACGTTGCACAAACGTGTATATATATATAATAAAGACAAAATATATAAAAATATAAACAAATATATTAAATAAAATAAAAAAACACGGGCATAGATGTGCACGAACTAACATGAAATAAAAAATGGTCAAAGATGTGTTTAAACAAAAAGTCCGGGACACACGAGCGCTGGTATCCAAGATGAAGCAGCCCATTCCTTGTCGGCCAACAGCTCCTCAAGCGCGGACGCGGGGCGCCGCCAGCGCCAAGAAATGTGAGACACCTTTTGAATGCGCGGCCCTAAAACAGCCGCCGAGGCAGCGCGACGCAAATGATACACGCGAGGCTGGCCTTTTTTTTGCCAGCATTACTGGACCGTTGCCTCCATGGTGCGGCGTTACGGCCCCCTGGACGCCAGCCAGCTCTCAAGGTGCGAGCCCAGAAAATGAAAGCTTTACGTGTGAAATTGGGCAAATAGGGGATAAGAATTTTCCGGAGTTATGGAAATGAATCAGCTTTTATTTTCTTCATTTATTCATTTCTACATTAAATGCACTAAATGAATAATTTTTAGGTAAAAAATTTCTATGTTGAACTGTTTCAATTAAGTTTTAAGTTCAGTTTATTTTTAATTTGTTTATTTGTAAGTTGAACTATTTCAATTATGATTTTATGTTGTGGAAAGAGAACGGATAAATTGATTTTGCAAATTCACATTCGAATACTTCTAAAGAAACATAGTTATTTAAATTAAAATTTTTTTTACTATTAAGAACAATAAAAAACATTAATGGAAGAAGTGAGTTTCTGATTATACAACAAATCCTGTGCATTACAGTAATCTTTCGCTACATCGCTCTTCACCCACCGGGGCTTCAATTCAAGAAATAATAAATATAAAAAAAAGAATCATTCGCGCATCTTTGCAGGTTTCTGAGGCAGTCGATCGGAAGATTTAACAGCCCGGTGAACTCGATCGGCAGTATGAGTGTGGGAAGTGTGTGGAGACACTCAAAACAATATAAAATTACTAAAGAATTACAATGAGAATATTTAAATAGATACTGGCAGTTGATCAGTTCCCCACAATTTCACCATACTCACGAACGTATTACCTGCGATAGATGAAGAATTGCCGTACAATAGTAACATGATCCATTTGCTCTTTTTAATTTTCCTTAATTCAAAATGTATTTGGCTAAACTTTCAGTCACGCGAAATTCTAGGTGCAAAATGATTTTGAAATCTATGAAGCTGAGCATGGAATTCAATATGGCTCTGCAATTGAGGAAAGATTATTAATAGATTAGGTGTTTTGAACTTTAAGTGAAGACAGTGAGCTTTTTTAATTGCTTCAATTTTATGATTTTAAAATGGCACCTCCGTCATTTATAAAGATAGTACATGACGTAACTTATAAATAGAGATGCAGCGTTGCGATCCGGGGAAAATACATTAAAATATTTTAAAATTCGAGGCGCTTAGTTTGAAGTTATTTGGTTTACAAGTTATAATCTGGCCGTCTTACGACAATAAATTAGATGAATGAACAAATGAGAAAATACTGATATATGCATGCATTGCTTATGATCTACGAGTGTTTTGTGAATTAAAATCAATAAGAAGATAAATTATAGCTATTGTTTGCCCAAATAAAAATAGTTTTGAGCGTAATGACTTGTTTCTACCGTATCCCAGTGCGATACAACTCGAATTATCGCAATGTGAATTCTGATCGCGATATCACGCCAATACCGGTGGTGGCTTGAGTCAGCTTCTACTCAGGCATTGCGTATATTTTTACAGATTTTCCAGAAAATACGAATTTTTAGGATCTTCAGTCACTGACATTTTCTTACCTTTGCTTAGACAATGTCATCAGAACGTTTAATAACTGCACTATCTTCGTTACTAATAATGAATTATTAGCAAAATAATCAGAATTCGAACTTAATTCCGAAAATTATCCTGACTCTCTGCACAGCCTCAGACAACCTATCAAATGTTCCTCTAGACGATAACATTTTGTTCCATAGAAATACATGCAAGTTCAATTTGTCACCGATTTTCATCTCGCGTTTACAACAGTTTTTCTGTAGACTGAGAGAATTTAGCTTCAATCTTGAGCAACGTACCTAAGGATGCCGCCTTTGATCGTCGAAATTGCAAAGAACATCCACCGCCTAAGGATCTGGATTAAAAATATTGTTAAAGATGGTCGGGTACAGTTAAAGATTTGCAAGAAGATCAGCATTATCTCTTATCGTCATCGCAGGTCATTTATTTTTATCTTCATTGCAGAGCATCTATTTTTTGCGACTAAGATAACTAATTTCCAACAGGGTACGTTGCGCTATGGACTTAGCGATAATACGCATATTTCAAGCGACGTAATGATTGAAGTCAAACACGAAATCTGATCAACGCATGAGGTTTTGTTTTACGTTTCTTGCGTCGCGGTTATCTTTATCAGCCTCTAGAAAATTTTAAATACATCTCTTTTACTGATTTTCCAATGGGGTAGCTGGATAAGTCCAGTTTCTATATAGTAAGTTGTCACAAAGTGATCTGATCCAAAAACAGAGAATATTAGCTTGTACAACGGGTTGGATTCTGTTAAAAGCAAGCTTAAAAAAACGGGTGCATTTGGTCAAGAAATTGATCATAAAACGGAATGCATACAGAGAACATTCAGCTCCTAAAACGTTCTGAATTCGGCAAGAAGTTAACTTCTATAACGTTTCGACAAACAGAATCATTTACGTCGCATCGCAGTTGGCACTGCGGTTGGAAACTCGAGTCACGTCTACCGGCCATGGACGTTGTTTTTTTTTCGTTGCGGCGTCCCCGTATAAAGCATTCATGGCTAGTGGCCCATTGGGGCCTCTTATTTACACTACACAACGTTTTCTGTCTCTCAGGACGTCGGTCTGGTTTCGAACGTCCTGGACATTGGACGTCTGTGCATCGCGCTTCTCCCAAACTCCTGCCAAATGGAGTTCAATTGTTTTCTGTTGACATAGTTGATTGAGTCATTTTAGAAAATATTGCATGAAAACATATCTTTGTATTAATAGGAAGACTTTCACATGAAAAATACTATACTTTATGAATGAAAAACATTAAATTTTGTCAATTAGATTTTTTTATTTGCAAGGATGTAGCAATTTTGTAGCTGCAATACTTTCATCCCTGCTTCTGCTACTTACTTCAAGTTTAGAGAGAGTATTTGCATCAACTTACGAGTTAATATATAGACCAAATATAGGAAAGATGTGTAAATTGTGACAGAATAGAGATGGTATTGGAATGCACTTCAATCTCCAAGTAAAATCTATATTGACTGCAAACAGTAGGTTCTTCTTCTTTATTAGAGAAAGTAAATAGTTTATTGCACCGTACTTTCAAATCCGAACTCAAATTTACATTTTCATCTTTAGAAATTTAACAAGAGAACAAAATTTTTATTATTCTTGCCAAAAGGGAACATTTTAGTGGTGCGGCTTGTGAGGAGATTTTACTTTATTTCAGTGCCAGCAACTAGATTTTTGTGTTACCGTTTTCTTTATAAATTATCTTACTTTTTAAATGAGAGTAAAAAGAAGATCTCATATCTAAAAAAAATAATAAAGCGCGAATGAAGCTTTAATAAATGTACCCGAATATTAGAGTTGACTACATCGAGGTAGCGATTTTCATGATCGTCATCCCAGGCCGATTAGTCAAGTTTTGTGCACTGCCTGCAGCTAGGGGTGACTCAACAGCTGTTTGTGCCACCGAGGATACGGCAGCTTTAAGCGCCCAACACTGTGCTCCCAAGCTAACTTGCCTTTCATAATTAATAAAGAGGTTAATTCGTTGCCTAAACGCTGCTCTTTTTTTCATAGGAAGTGCTCTTAGGAATTTTTTTTCCTTAGGAAGTAGATAGAAAGAACACGTTTTTAAAACTTGATAATAGAAAAAAATAGACTGTTTTATTTTGTGAACATAAATATTTAAAGTCGGCTCATGTTTGAGTTTCCGAATGCAATTGTCACAGAAAAAAAACAGAGCTAAAAAGAACAGAAGTTTCATGATCATCAATTCAGGAATGGTCCTGTATCAACGAGACGGCCGCATTATGAAACAATAAAATCAAACTCGTGTGCAGTTGAAAATATTTACCAGGTAAATTGTGCTACGGTTGAAATGTCCTTACTTCCGAGACTCTGATAAAAAAACGCATATTCTCTTTAGATTGCAAGAGGTGATTGCAAAATTCTGTAAAAAACACAATGGAGAACAACATGTTCTGTTTACTGTCCATCAGGCGGTGGCCAGATCGGCTCTCAACAGGTCTTCAGACGAACGTGCTGCCAAGATGCTGTGTTTTGCTGCCATCGTCCGAACATCAGCGTTTTTGGCCGTAAAACCTCCAATAAACGGCTAATGACGGCCGTCTTGATGCCGCTCTGTGTCTTTCTTATTGTGACGAGACCAGAATTTCAGGCCAGGATCGCCGCTTGCATAGTGCAAGCTTTCCTGGAAAATATTTTCACTGATGGTTTTTTTTCGACAGCGATTTATATGCAATGATCTACATATCTACATATGTGAGCTAAGTGTTGGTCACCGTCGCAATGTACTAAATGATGAGTTTAAGTATGTAGCATCTAAATTTACATTCATAGCTGAGATGATAATTTTCGTATTTAATAAGTCCATCTCGGTATTATCTATCCAGACCTTTCAAGAGTTCCATACTCTAAATTTCTAAAAAAAACAGCAGGTCACCGAGGAACGTCTAGGATTCTATTCTTTTGGCCTTCCAGGCATCCGGTCTCTGTACTACTCAGGATAACATTGCCAATTTTTAAATTCTTTGATTTACAAAATGTGTGACGTGAATGCAAATTCATTACTTTAACAGTAAATAAAACTTAATTTTAAATTCTCGATTTCTCCGTTGAAACTTTTTAAAATTAAATATGACATTAAAAATGTGTTTATATCTGTTTTTTTCATTGAATAAGATCAAAATTTTAAACGAAAATATAGTAAATTCACTTGGCGTTTCATTTCTTCTAAATTCTTGATGAATTTTTGTTTCAAATAAATTATTATAAAAATTATTTCATTACTTAGAATAACTTTGGTACGCAAATGAAAGTTGGAAAGAGGCAAATTCAATCATTCGAGACTAAACAACCCGAAACATCTAAATATGAACTGATCGTGATATTTTATCGATCAACAAATATTGAAATCGTGCTGGTCATAATGGTCAGATTTAGAATGAGCCTTGAAAGCAAGAAAATCCTTGATGCAATCCTATCTAGCCTCGTAAACTATTTTTCTCTTATTTCCATGGTTTTCAATACTAGAATCGTCATAGGCATACAGTAGAAAAATTGAATCAATTATTGTCTTTGGTTTAGATGATTGAAAAAAAAAAAATTCAAATGCTGTGTCAACTTAGTTTTTATTTGGAATTAGGTGGTTACCAATAGAGTAGAAAAACTCTACGGAAAAGGAGTCAAATATTTCGATATCAAATTAATAAGAAAACGCGATTTCTGCATTTCTTACTGAGGAAGAATGAATACAAAGTAGATGTGATCACTTGAGATGTTAAAAAAATCTTATAATGTGATTATATATGAAAAATATTTATACGTATCAAAATGATTCATTCATTTTTGCGTGGGGCATCAGAGCTTATGTGAGTAAGTTTATTCATGGATCTTCTTGCCAGAACGGATTAATTTTATGGTATAACTCTAGAGCTCAATACATGGCTGGTGTGGTGGTCATTTTTATCAAATGGTTATCTTTAATTAATTCAGAACTTTCCATTGCGTGAAGAGCAGCCAAAACAAAGCTATTATATGTTTTACATTAATATCGATTTTTAGAACCTGCTTTATTGTATCACTTCCAACATTAAAACTTTATCATTTTTGAACCATATAAATTTGGTAATTTTATATATTGAATAGTATACGTAAAGTTTCATTTATAAATTTATGTACACATTTTGAGTGCGTTACGAAGAAGAAAACGTTTTCGGTTATTGTTACCTATTGCATGGCCGTCTCTCGTTTGTACAATGATAAGATTCGTACCAATATTGACATAATATCCTACGAACATTTTAATATTAACGAGGAATTTAAAAGCAAAGAAAACGTCAAGAAAGTTAGTTAGTTAGACTAGTTTGTTCTAAACTAGTCCTGTTTATTTCGATATAATGTTAGGTCTTGTTTAGGTTTTATGTCTGTCTTTGAATTTTGACTTTTAAAGTGATTTTATTCATTTTTAGTTTAGTCGAACTGATGATGGAGCTGGACTCCGAAACGTTTTCAATATCGATATGGTGAATTTTCTTGGCGTTTCCTTTGCTTTTAAATTCCTTGTGGACTTGCGATATAAGCAGACTAATAATATAAGTACTAATATTACCGAAAATATCGGATTTCTTCAACTTAGTATATATATCTGAAAATATCTGACTTCGATATTTGATATAAAAAATAAATGACTTCACTTTCGAATTAAACGTTAATAAAGCATGCTACTTTTACGTATCCGTTTGCTTATAATTTTTCTTTAGCAAAGATCGTTCTAGGACTCGAACAGCTGAGTTTTCCTTCTTCGGTTAAAATCCCAGAAAGATTTAGGTATGAATTTTTCTGCTTTTCGATTAATGTGATTTCATCGGATTTCGACGACTCTACTCAAATGGTTTGATAAGAAGATTTGACTAAAATGGCTTAATTTAATCATTAAAATCCTATCGATACTCGAAGTTCTGGTAACTGCTTAGTTTATGTTATTTTATCTGTTAAATGTTATTACACGTGGGCGTGATTGTTAGTTGAAACAAAAACTTGTCTTTCCTTGCGCTACGGTTTTTTTTGCTTCAAAAAAGGCGTGCTTCATTGCAGTCCAGCCTCGCTGATGGAATTACTCGCTGTCTTAAAAGGGAATCAAGTCGACATAATAGAATTCGAGCCGGATTGTCTGAGGACGAAAACCCCTAATGAAGACGATGTCTAGAAAAACACGAACTTGCTTCCTTGGATCGACACGAGCCTCGCGATGGCCGTAGGGTTAAAGGTTCAAGAAATGGTGATAAATCATGTCTGAGTGGCTTAGAAAGTGCAAATCCTTTTAGAAAAAATTTTGCCGATCTCCGGATGCTCTTCATGTTTTTGAATGTTGTGTCATGATTAGTGAATGAACAAATATCGAACGACCATGAAACAGGGAGTTCATGTAAGCTGATCATTGTGTATTACAAGTGCTTTCTGCTAAGTTGGGAAATAGTACTTACCCAGTGAAAATTTACCGATGCGGCAGCTTCTGATTTGGATTACCAGAAGCTCTGGCGACTCTAAATTTTGTTAGGGTACTAAGTGCAGTCATTGAATTCCATTTTTTTATTAATTAAATTATTATATTTCTACGTTCAGCATTTTCCGCACTTTGGGCTTTAATTATTTTCGCGACTGATTCATTCATGCTAAAGATTGTGCTGGTGAAGACTACCACATGACAACGCAAAAGTTCGTAACCTTTTTACAAAATTTTAATGAATACTCGGCATGCATCAATGAACTGAACACCTACTCAACAGAGCACAAGTTGAGACACTGAGATACGTAGTCCCAGCTAACAATAAATTTTTCCATTGAGAAAATAGAGACACAATAAAGGCAGGATAGTTGGCATTTTACAGAAGCTTCTTTTATCAATACGACATACCGCGAGCGCGCAGCGTTCAATTTGAAATATGTGCACTGCATGGTAGCGTTATATTGCAGTTTAGAGGAGCAGTAGGTATGACGTAATTTCGAAAATTATTTACTTAAATGATTAAATTCTTAACGTAACTTCGTCAGTTTTCGCTTATTTCGAACTTTTCTGGCTTCCAAATCACAGAATAATTTTCAACTTTTCCTGGACAAGTTACTTCGACAATTGGTATTCGTTAGACTCTAGCGAGCTATGCATTGCGCATCAGGCATGTTACTTTTTGCCAGCAGGAAAAAGATCACTCGTCATTTCATAAGCTTTTCTTCGTTTTTCATAACCTTCAGCCATTTGCGCTTTTGCGAGCTAATAAGCAAGAATAATATTTATTCAGGAGAGCCCGTATTGAAAAATTGGGCATCCATTGTACGAGAATTGTACGTATGTGCCAAGTGAGGCTGTATGGAGTGGAGGTGATACAAAAGGCAGAAATAACATTGGATAAAATGAGACAAAAAGAAGGAGCTCGCTCTCCTGCAGGTGTCGCGAAAAATAAAATAAAATGACGATAATAACATTTAAAACAAGGGGATGATAAAACAAGGGGATGATAAAAAATTTGAATAATATGACTTATGAGTGGAGTAGCAACAGCTTCCAATAAATTAAATACTCACCGATTAAATAGATATAAAAGCATATAAACGAAGATAGTTAATTCATTTATACATTTAAAAACCATCTTTAGTGAGATTAATGCACCAAGCAAAGCAATGCATTGGACGACTGTGGAGGCTGCAATGCGTTGGTGTTAAGCTGGTGCTGGGCAGCGTGAGAGATCCCTTAGGAGTGCGTAGGGAATGAGATCTAATTCAGTTAGCAATTGAAAGGAATAAAATTTAACGGCTTAAAACGTGAATGATTTTATTATTTAATTTGATTAAAATGTAGATCGCTGTTATGAAAGACCAAGGTTCGCATACTAAAGCATGGTTGGCTAATTTAGATTTACTGAAATTGAACTGAGTCTGAAGGTTTGTAGGCATGTTCCTAGCACTTTATGTAATGTAATTGATATTCGATGAACCTTATAAGGTAACTTCACTTCGGTCTAATCAACTCAATGAGCAGCCGTAATATTTGTTCTTATTTCCAACTATTTTGGCTATGTAAATATCGTTTTGAGCAGATGCCTGATTCGAGCAGATTTTAGTTTCTAAGTGATGATTTAAGGAGAAAAACGTTCATGGGAGGAGTAAGTACCGTTTGCATGACCCTAAGCTTATTGAGTTTGAATATTTATTTCCAGGATTTAAGTGATGATTTATGGAGGAAATCGTCAATGGGAGATTTGACTTCCTGCTGCATGACCCAAAGCTTATTGAGTTTGAATATTTATTTCCAGGATTTGTGAATCTGCCTAAATACTGACTTCATTCACATACATGTTTCTTGTTCATGCGAACTATGGATGATCAGGGAAATTATTCTATTCACAAAAATAGAGGAATGAAAAGAAAGCCAATTTTCCTCAATTTATATTTGATCTCAATCAGAAAGTTAAAATATGGCATTCCTTCATTTCTTTCGGAATGGGACTATGGATTGAGGAAAGGGTGAAAGGAACTGGAGCAGGGTGCGGTCAATCGAGTTACCGAAATTATATATTAATAAACTTTTCCCCAGTGCGTCAATTTCCCACTGACCATGTGAAAAAAGGCCATAATTCAACACGAAGTTGTGGGGTTCAGCTCCGTTTTTTTCGACGCCGTCTGTACCCTATCCGTCATCCCTCGGACTCCGTTGAGTGGCAAACTGAGAGTTTGTTTATTTCGCAGATTTCCATATAATGCTTATCATAGCATTTTTCCTCATAAATATCTATATTGCTCTTCATTGAAGTATAACGACCCGAAAAAATTGTATTTAATAATGGTAGTGCTGCAGTTTGAAAATTTCATGCGCCAATTGTTTACTTAGGACGAAGAATTCAAGCCAATGCCTGTTGTTTTGCCCAAGGAATCTAGATTTTTAAGACTACTTATTTGTTTCTTTTATTCTACGAAGTCTTTTTATATATAAACTTACATGTCAGTTTAGGCTGTGAAAGTTTAGTTTTTTTTGTGACCCTCAATTTTACAGGTTAGTGACGGTTATAATGCACGTATAATATAACAGTGAAGATGCAGTACTTTATTATTAATGAATTAATGAAGTGCCATTACTCACGCAACAATGCTTGTTTAGCATCACGATCTATTAATCTAGGAGGGATCTTTAATTTTTTATGCTAGTTTACCCAATGATGAGGCTTTTACGATGGCTTTATTTCCGTCGGCAGTCTCAATATTCATATACACATATATGTATATATTACACCACTATTAAAATTTTTTGTGATCAAATGTGAAGTAGCATTATGAGCGGTTGTACCTTCCACACGCCACCTGCCGTCGGAAGGCCTAAGAAGCGCGGAAAAAGTAAGTTATTCTCAGAAAAAATTCATAGGTCCGTCAAAATGGGCTAAATGCTTAAAAATCGACCTAAATATTGAAAAATAATAATATTGATATTGATGATCCAGCTAAACTACAGCTATGCCTAACATGAAATAACTGAGGACATTTAGTAAAATTTTTTTAAATAGAGAGAGTACCGAAAAATATAATGACCAAAAGCGTAATTAACAGTTGCGTTGGGTGGGATTTATATTTAGCTCCCTGAATCGCTTGTGGACTTAAAATTTGCGGTCGCTTAATCCCTTCTCCCTCATATTCTTTCAGGTGCATGGGCCGACCTCTTCAATACGACCCAGATTTGCAAATGAAAATTTTTTCAGTGTTTTGATGCTTACACGTTTTCTTCAATATTTATTTGATTTTTTATTCTATCGGCTCATGTTTTCATCTAAAATATTGATAACAGACGATCCATCTTTTATACTCTTCAAATGTACAACTCAGAATCACGTTTAGAACGAGATCAATATTAAACTTGCCGACAGGAACAATTTGAGTAACTACTGCCAGTAGGCTTTTTTAACTTAGAATAACTTTTAACTCTTTTCCAAGAAATAATATGAATGAATTTTATAATGAAATAGATTGTGCATCAACTGCTAACTCATTCGTACTTAATTCGGGCGATATTTCAAGCTTATAAATTTTGAGCAACAAAAAATGTTGATTGTTTATACTTTATTTAAAAATTTAAAAATACTTCTAAAAGCAACCTAGGCCAGTTATGTTTGCGTAAACGTGTAAAAATATAAAGTAAATCAATCGAAGACCGAAAAGTTCCATAACCGAAAAGTTCCATAGCGTAAATAGCGAATGTTCAGCATTTAGCCTCAATATTAATTTTGGATGAGCCTGGTCAAAAGGCCAGTCCTCAGATCAAGTCAAACTCATTATAAGAATCGGCAATAGGCCAACTTGACCTATTCTTAAACGCCGATGCTGCAATGTAATGCTATGCTATCAGGCTCGTTGTCTACAGCTCCGTGCTGCCGAGGGCCAGTCTTGGACAGTTCTTCCCGTAGGTGCTCGTGTCCTGCTTGTCCTAAATGTTCAAGTGTCGTTTGATTACTAAGTAATGAACTACTGTGTCACTATATAGGTGTGTGATTGGTATTGAGCGAATGAATGAATGTGATATTGCTGCGGCACAAAATACTTTGTAGATTAATTGCAAATCTTGTCACAGTTCTTCTTTGTTCAGATTTAAGGACGCAGTCCTGATGAATGCCGCCACAGAACGTTGGTTGTCGCCGTCGGTTAATCGCCAAAGTAGAAGTTGATTCAAGAAGATTAGTGTCATTGTATTCTTTCCTACAAAGTAATGTTAAGAGAGCGTATGCTTTATTTCGTTTTAACGAGGTGATATTTGATTGAAGTTTGCTCGTGAAGTGTTCATTGATTTTGTTATGTGGAGGGCCAAACCAGGCCTTGTCATTCAAAGTAGAGCACGCAGGCTTTGGCATAGTGTGCTTGGGTGCTGATTAAAATGCTGTAAACATCCCGCGAAAATTTGCCTGGAAGGAAACAGACCTGAAAGAAAATGTATCAACTATGGATGCTTCAAGTAAATAGCGTTGTAAAGCAACGCGCAAGTTTCACAAGATTATATCATTTTTCGCGAGGTTCCTTAGTAAAGTTTCTGTATGCATGGCACAAAGAACTTTCAAATCGTATTGTAAAGGACATTCCATATCATATTGCGTCTACATTTATATATTTGTATTATGTATATTGAAGAGTAAAATTTAAATAGGAATTTAAAACTTTTTGAAAGCACGTTAATTGTTTCGTGTTGCGAATTAGCTGAGACAACTAAACGGATGGTATGCACATCGATTGTCACTAATAAATATGTCGTCACTTCAAGTCGCATAAATCTTAAGACTATTTCTATTAAATGGTTTGTGCAAGCTAGGGCTTACCTGTCAGATGACGCTTATTTCAGCCGCGCCATGCATTCAGCCGCTTTTACTTATGTTAGAATAACTAGTTTTATTCGTTCAATTTTACCTCTTCTAAATTGAATGTACCCAACGGATTTATACGATGAAGTGTAGATACAACAGAAAAGCCGGTGACCTGCCGCGTCTCATTCCCTTCCGTGCAGCCATTAGCCAATTACAAACTTAAACTTGTAGCTTGAACACAGCTGGTACAAGGTCTTTATCAGAACTCTATAATTAATATATTTTAGCTAATTAGACCCATGGCAATCAATTGCGCTCATTTAAATAAATATAGTTAACAATGAAACGCTAGCTTATATTTCCCTTTCTTGCTCATAGATGATGGTATCTGCCTCTACCATCCACTTCTTGCTGGGCATCTTCTTCTCTCCTTGCCTGAGCAAGTGTGTCCTCGCAGAACTATACACATTTCGGTGAGTTCCTACAGATTTCGTCTTTAAATTCATTTATGTGAATACAATTGACATCTTCCTGCCTTATATCTAAACATTCCATTATTCTATTTTTCTAGATATAAAGACTGTTCAGTAAGTATAAATACTTCAGTTGAACTCATTAATCTGCTTCACTTCAATAAGATAATTCTGGCAATTAATTACTTTAATACGTGATTGCGACTGGCTCTCTAAAGAATGGAACCTAAAAGAGAATTTTAACTAGACTTTAATTTTTTTCAAGATTTTCCGACCTAAATTAAATTTTACCGTTGGTAATAAATCTTTAAAGTTAAGCAATGACACAACATCTCATCACTCAAGGTACCCAACAAGCGGCAAAGTCAGTCAGTCAAGACCGAAATTCATCAGCAGGGTAGAGTCGCACCCGTTGCAAGAGAACCATCCACCATGCGCCTTCAACTCCCAGGTAAAAATTTGTGATTATTTTGTTGACTTTTCTAATTGTTACATTAAATGCTCGTCTAATACCGATCGATTCCACTTACATTGAATTTTCTCTCTCTTTCTATCTACATGAAAGTGTTTTTGTTCTCGAACACACATTTTGTCCTTTGCATTAAGTTCTCTGATCCTCAAACCTTTAAATTTAATCGAATTTTCTTGTTTCTTTTATGTTCATGGCAGTGTTCCTGTTCCTCGAACTCACATTATGACCTCGGGATCGTATTTTGTGAGAACGTCGAGCTGGGCCGCGTCCCGCCGGTTCTCAACAGCTCCAGAGTCCATACGCTCACGCTGCGCTCCAACAAACTGCGGCAGCTCGATGAAAGATCTTTCTATGGATCAAGTGGTAAATCAAATTTCATTTTAGCTTACACAGCGAAAAGTAGTCTTAGATTAATATTTTTTCTGTTGGATATACGTGAAAACTTCAGGATTTCACAAAATTTGGGATGAATGTTCTGCCAGTTGAAAAAATTTTCACGTAGAAAACCTTAATAGGAGCGAATCGTATTATGGAGGAAATTTAAAAATGAGAAAGATTCTTTAAGCAGAATAAATTTCAAGAGACAAATAATTACAATTGTGATTGATTTGACTTTGTCTAGACTTCTGACAGTAAATCTAAAGTTATTACCTTATTTTCGAAAGCCATTCACTGCGTTGGAATTCCAGTTTTTTGTATTCTCTTATAGTGCATAATTGGAGACACTAAGCTCATGGTCGTAGTTGCAAATCGAATAGGAACTGCAGTTATCGGATCATGTGAACATGTCATATTGATCAAGCATTGATTTCAGCGCGATGCATTTTTTTTATTATTAACTTTAACAAAGAATGATTTAAAATATATTGTCTGTGCTCATTCATATATTCCTAACCAATTTTTGAGCTTTGACGCATGCAAGTCCTACTTCATTAGCATCGCCCGTTGCACATTAAAAAAAATATTATTTATGTACAAAAACAATTTCTGCAAACAAGTTTTATTTACAAAGAATAGTATTAAATCTTTTCGACATTATATATTTTTTTGTATCAGTATTCTAGGCTTAAGTGGCGATCGATCAAAAGAGTCCGTATCCCATTTCCAAGCAAAAGAAATCTATCCCTTGTGACTGAGATTCTTCTGTGCCATTCCCTAAAGGCTTGTGGCGTTTGGAGATACGACACAACGACCTTTTCCGCATCCCGGAGAAAGCTTTTCTGGGCATTGGTCGTTCTTTGTCCGAGTTGGATCTGAGGTACAATGAGCTTTCCAAGATGCCGAGAGAAGCAATGCAAGGACTCCGGAAATTGAAACTTTTAGACCTGACAGGTGAGTGGTTCACAGAGCGCCCAAATGTATGCTTCTGAGAAATGGTTCGATATGACAGTGGACATCGGAAATGGGAAATAATTTAAGAGTTTCGAATTAATCTGGACTATAAGAAATCTAACATTGCTAGCTGAAAGTTTGTACGCGTTACTTCAAGAAATCAGAAACGGGCATTAACATTGTTACGTGAAGCAAGCTTTCATTAATTTTCTTTCTCTGCGACTGCATTTGCGCAATATATGTTTTTTTCTAAGGCACACATTTGTATTCCACCCGTCATTGTCATTTTTGTGATTCTGATCGACCGCCGCGTATGCCAGGAAATCATATCACGAGCGTGGCAGCCGAAGACTTCGAAGGCTTCAACAGATACCTCGTTCGCCTGTTGATGGCCAGTAACTCTCTTGTGGAGATCCCCGACGAAGCCTTCGGACCGCTGTCCTCCCTCACTGAGCTGGACCTTCAAGATAACAATATTCGCAGTATACGCAACAGAGCCTTTGAGGTGATTCAAAAATTTAAGATTAGCCGAACAATAATACCAAGTTTCATTATATGCGACAAATTTGTGAAGAAATAGAAGTGAACGAATTATTTATCTTCTTTTCTACAATAAAATACTGCCTAATATCTTCATAACAAAGTATGTATTGAAAAAAATATTAATAAGAGTCATAACAGAGTATGTAATGAAAAGTATTTTAATATGAGTCTAAAATACTTAAATTATACCTTTTTTATAAAAAACTGACTCTTCTAGATCAAGTCTGCAAAGTTTAACATGTTCTTAGGTAATTCATTTGATTTTGACCAACAGGGTGCCTCTCCCACGCTAAGACACCTGAATTTGGCAAATAATCTTCTCTCGAGCATCCCTTTCATGGCATTTTCGTACCTGAAAGGGCTGCAGTACCTAAATTTGGAACGAAATTTGATCAGTCAGCCCTACGATGTGATGTTCATGGGCTCGCTCTCCCTCGACACTCTCATTCTCGACTTTAACGCCATCGAGTACCTGCCGCCACACTCTTTCCAGAACTTCGATAGCGTCAATACTTCGTCTTTCAGAGGAAACCCTCTGCAAAAGATTGGAGCAGACGCATTCAAAGGATCAAAAATACGGGAATTGTACCTGCAAGATTGCGATATTTGGAACTTGTCCGAGAAATCGTTTCGCGGCATCGAAGCAACCTTAGAAACTCTGGACCTTAGCTATAATAATCTCACCGATATACCAGAAAATATTTTTGACAGAATTGATTCTTTAAAATGGCTTTCATTGGCTCACAATAAACTGATTTTGGATCCTAAAAAGAGTTTCAATGGATTTACATACACGCTCCAGTATTTAAACATGCTAGGGGAATACATGGGCATCATTCCAATGGATGCCTTGAAAAACATGAGGAACGTGAGAACTTTCGCCTTCAGCACATTTCCAGGATTTTATTTATCGAATGAAGATTTCGTCGGTTTTGGGCCTGCAGTTGAAAAACTTTATCTCATGAACAACGAAATTTCTTCCGTAAAAGCATTGGCCTTTGAACACGTTCCAGGACTTAAGGTGTTGGATCTTTCCCACAACGTAATAAATTCCTTCGATAACAGAGCTTTCGCTAACGTCGGCGGTCTTGAGGAATTGAGAGTAAGCTCTGGTCTAACGCTCACGAGACTGCCTCCCCAACCATTCCATTATTTAATCAACCTGAGGATCCTAGATCTGAGCAACAATAAGCTGACCTTTTTGCAAAATGATTGTTTGAGCCACATGAAGAAGCTCAGACATCTCAATTTGGAAGATAATAAAATTTCCAAATTATCCAGTCATCAATTCAGAGGACAATTCACACCGGAATTGACAACGATTCAGCTTTCTTTCAATGCCATACCAGTCATAGAGAGCATGACATTTCATGATTTGGATCACTTGAAGTATATTTATTTGGACGACAATATGATAACAAGTGTGAAGAGATTTGCGTTTGCAAATTTGGCCGACCTAGAATACTTAAGTCTGGTAGGTAATAATATTCGGGATCTTGAATTTGAAGCTTTTCAAAATATCCCCAAAGTTAGGCATCTTGACTTATCTTACAATGAAATGATTAATCTAAACTTAGATGCTTTTGAACAAGTCGGCACCTTATCCTCACTGAAGATAGACGTAAGTCATAACAAAATTTCTGCCCTTAAAATGAACGGAACTCGCTGGTCATCCATCTCCAGCATCAAAACAATAGACTTTAGCTACAATAATATATCATCCATTGATACTGAGTACTTTGAATCTGTTAGAATATCCCTGCAGCATCTTAGATTTAGTCACAACAACATGTATAACCTGAGCGCCAATATTTTTTCAAAAATGTTGCAAATTCAATTACTCGATTTTTCGAACAATCATATATCGGTTGTAGACCCCGAAGCCTTCCGAGAAACGGATCTTTTGCGTAGTATCGATCTTAGCTACAACAATATCAAGGATTTACCGCTAACTCTTTTCAAAAACCACCGATATCTAAGTTACGTCGATCTTTCGGGCAACCTTATGCACCGAATGCCCGACGATCTCTTCCGACTTTGCCCTGTCGAGATCCTCAAGTTAAGTAAGAATAATTTCCACGGAGTACCTGACAACACTCTTCACCACATCACCGAAACTCTTAGAGTTTTGGATCTATCCTGGAACTCGCTCACCAACATCTCTGACGCTGTGATCGGTGGACTGGAAAATTTGATAGCACTCGACATATCTCACAACAAAATCCACCTCATTGGCTACCGATCATTCCATGATTTGTGGAGGCTCACATCGCTGGACGTGTCCAATAACCCCTTAAACGTGAGTTTTAAGCTACAGAAAACATTTCCTTTCGTTTTTTTTTCAAATAAATTAATTTTCTGACCTTTTCGAAGACCCTGAAATGATTTATAATCAAGTAAGGGAATCCTTTACTTAATTTACGATTGATCTGCTGCATTGCGTTTGATTCTGATGGACAATTTCAACGATGAAACAAAATGAGATCTTATGTTCTCCCGTTGTTTTATTCTCTAGTTTTGCATGTTATCGTTTCCTTCAAACTCAGTTGCATTATCTATAAAACATTGTTTTTTGTTCAAGGACATCGACTTATACACCTTCGATGGGCTGCAAGACTCGCTGCAGAATCTGAGCGTGGCCAACACGAGCATCAAGAGCTTCCCTGAGCTACAGCATCCAAAACTCGCGGTGCTGAACGCGTCCAACAACATTCTGTCCTTCCTGCCTACCAACACCATGGCCAACTTGACCGGCATCAGGTCAGTTGTCGTATTTTCCTACCTGGTTTCCAAGAAAGATTATGTTTCCAATAGTAATTCTTGTAGCTCGTAAGTAACTGCGGGAACTTTCAATGACACTCCGAGCTCACTTTTACAACGAACAATACATTTTCATTGGTAATATGGGAAGATTAAACCTGTATTTATTTATGCAAAAAAAAAATTCACATGATGAATAAAGTAAAACCTCTTCATTCTGCTTCAATTAGCGTAAACGACAAGTTTCGCGATGCTTCAACACTCAAGCACCATCAACATTGTGTTCGAATTGAAATTTTAATGTAATCTAAGAAAAACGAATGAATTGAATGAAAAATACGCAGTTTTAAAGTCTGGAAAGCCTAAGTATGTGGAAATGGAAGCAATTATTAAGGAATTGAAGTAGAACACAAGATTGATCGAAATGCAGTGACTTGTACCATCGGGGAAAGTATTTTTAGCCTCACAAGTGGGTCTATCGAATATTTTAATTTAAAAATGATTTAACAATGCAAAGTATTCATATCCTTATGATAATGTAAACAACTATTGATTTCCCAGGACGCTGGATGTGAGCCACAATGAATTAACGGCCCCCGGCAGCAACGCGTGGCAGGTGATGCCTTACCTGCGCGACCTCCGCCTGCAGGGCAACTTTGTTCGGTCCATAACCAACAGCACCTTCGCCTCCCTCAGCAGGCTACAGGTGCTCGACATCAGAGACTTCCCTCTGCACGTATTCCAGGCAAGTCATGCATAACCAACAGCACCTTCGCCTCCCTCAGCAGGCTACAGGTGCTCGACATCAGAGACTTCCCTCTGCACGTATTCCAGGTGAAAAGAGATACCGATATGTAACATCGTTAGAAATGCCAATATAAAATGACATCATTTTTCATATTTTATTTGAGAAATGAAATTTGTTCTATTGAAGGAACTTGTTTTTCTGTTAAAACAGCTTCGTCTATTTTCACGTTGGAAAAAAATCAGAGGCAGGCATTTAATGCCTTAATTCGCTTCTTTGTGTACTTAGTTTTTATACGAATGCATGTAGAATCATAAAAAAATGTTGTTAGTGTCAATTGTCAACATTTTGCTGAAAAATTTGCTGTACAACCCAGAGAAAATTAATATAACTACTGTTTTTGGAATGCTTCTATTTGTTCGTAATTACACGAGTAGAAAAAAATGTCATGAGCTTTTAATGAGCTTTACCTTTCATTCGAACCTAGCATTCAATCCGTTATGGATAAGTTTAAATTTCTGAAAAAATATTTCCTGCGGATATAAAAACAATGAAATAATGTTAATATCATATTATAATATAATAGTCCAAAATAATTCTGAGTTTTGATCATCGGTAAAAACTTGAGAAGTTTTTATTCACTGGAAATGAAAGAAAATTTCTTGGCACCTGGAAAGTCATCAATTGATCATCAACCAATTGATCGATGTCACATCAATCAATAAATAATTATTCAATTTCAAATTTAATATCAATTAATAATAATTGACCATTAGTAGCTTGCAGATAACACACTGTGTGTGAGCCACGGATAATTTTCGATTGAATATTGTAGGGAAAGACGCGCCTCATTCTTGTACGATTTTATCTGAGAATCTTTTGATGCGTAATTACTAAGCTAGATTCAGAAGCACTTATAACGATGGAGTAATAAAGATTATGAGATCGTGTGAAAAATTCAAAATAAATTTCTCTATACCGTATATTATCACTTTGTTATCTTGAAGAAAGCCTGTCTAACATCCTAAATTCATTCCGTGCACATGAAGTGTAGTTGAAACTTTATCAATATGCCAACTAAAAACGCTATCTTGAACATTAAGTATTTCTATTGAAACCACAGAGACCTGCAAGTTACGTTACAGAATATCATCAACGCGGCCACCCTCGATTAATTGCGTTTGTTAGAGACGGAATTCTATATTTTCCGCATCTTTATACAGGCATTCTTCATGCGGAAGAATCATGGCATTTCCTCCGATTAGCGTTTACGCAGCGCCGGGCGAGCGCAATAGAATGAGAAGCAGCCGAGCTTTTCATACGAGCAATAATGATCGTTAATGTGATCTTCTACTACAATAAGTTATGTTGTTTAAATTGTATTCGTAACATATGTAATTCACTTCAGTATTAACTCAATTAATTTCACGTATAATTGACATCGGTAAAATGTCATTTGAAATGCTACGTAATCGTATTCGTAACATATGTCACATATTCTCTGATGCGTCGAAAGCATGCGAATGATGTAACAAACAACAAAAAATAATTAAGACACGTCAAAAAGTATGATGAGTACATAAAAGAACAGAATACGAATAAAGAAAATAAGATACCATATAAATAATTTAAATGATGTGAATGACGATAGTCATGTAGACACAGCTTTTCCGCATTTCGCGGAGCTTCTGTTCGTTTAAGACTCCCTTACACTTCCATCGCGTGTCATTGTAATAGTCTAGACGCTGTGCATTTTGGTACGGCGCGAAGCTTGTCGTAATATAGCTACCTGAACATTTGTACAATGAGCCTTTATATGTAATTGTAATTTTACGTTCATTTTGCAGACCAATGAATAGTAATTTAAGTCCCTTGGCCGGATATTGGAGAATTAGAGTTTCAATTTTTTATCTTGGAATTAAACTTTACTGGTTTTCCTTTACTAGTCACTTGTATTAATTACACCTTAACGCCAGTATCACCTGAAGACCATCGTTATGATGGTTCGTAACAAAGTAAGGCTGGATATCAACGGTTACAGTTCATATTAAAAGTTACAGACATTAACTGTAACCGCTTATTATTATTATTATTATTAGGTTACAGTTCAGATATTAACATATCTGGCTATCAGCGGTTACAGTTCATATTAAATGAAGTTTATGGAATTGGCGCATATATATATATATATATATATACATAACATTTCGACTGAATGGTTGTTCGAAACATTTCAGTAAGCCGGATACTTTTACAAACTTGTTTTTTTTTTTAAATCGTGTTGTTGTTATGGTGAAGAAAAAACTCATATGAAGAAATCCCCCATCTGAATCGTCCCGTAATAAACGTATTTCTTCTCTAACTCTCATTTTCTGAATCTTATCTGTTAATTATAATTTTGATTTTCGAATTTGAACTAATTTAATTTTTTTCAAAAATCACAATAAAGTTTTCGAAAAAATCCGCAACCAAAATGACCAAAATGCCTTGACATATTTTGCAGCTATGCATGAACTGATGAAAGTCAAGGGATTTCATCACTCGGCCGCGGGTTTGTAAGATAGCTACACACAATTTTAACGAATGCAATTTCCCCAGATATGTATTGCTTTTTTAATTTTTTGTGTCCTATTGTGAAAGACCCGTATGATCGCAGCACAGGCAAACGAAGGGGAATGGTTCCATAGATTCTCGCTGATTGAAAGAATAGATAAAACATGCGGACCTTGAAACGAAATCAACAATTTATCTTTTATGTGCGCTAAAATCTAAAAAAATATCTTTGATACCGGTACTTTTTCAGAAGATAAGGTAGAACTCTGCTGCTAGGGTGGTTCTAAAATAAGCTCTCTAAATTCTAGATTATTGGATAGAAAAAACGTTGAGCATGCCCACGCAAATTAAAAAAAAAATCTGGCTATCAACGAATTCATATTATATCACTGCGGATTCATATTTGTATTCATATATATATTAATATAAACATGAATCCGTATGAGTTTAATTACTCATATTTCATCTGTTGCAAAACGCGCAACAATTTCAATTCTTGTCTTTTTATGTCGACAGGAAATTTCATTTTGCATCGCGTTGAGAGAAAACAGCGCAACAAGCAGGTTAAAACAAACATTGGTTCATTTTATGTTGGTCGAGTTTTTCATATGCAGTAATAGTCACGATTTAAATATTGGCATCAGTGTAGTTGGGGCCCATTAGGATTAAGCTCACATTAGTGAGAACAACTCATATTGCAGCAATTTAATTGAGAAAATTGTTCACAAGAATTACCCAGTCTGATTCAATTTAGTGGATTAGAAAAACCCCACTAGCACTAATCAGCTCATGATATTATTCTGAAAATCAGTAGAACAAAATTAGGTAGGAATTATCTGTATGCAGAAGTATTTCACCTTAGTATTAACTCAATTAATTGTACGTATAATGGACATCGGAGAAAATCTCATTTGAAAACTGGCTGAGTGGCATTGAAGAAAATAATTCCTTCAACAAGAATTGTTCGCTTTGGTTTTTGTTGATTCGTCAAAACGAGTTATGAACGTATGAGTAATTATAATACCATAAATTTTAACTAACTATAATAAATATAAATTGTAACTAATTAAACTAACGGCATTAACTAGTGCAATCAATTTTAAATTTGCCTTTAGACCGTATAATCGAAACTTGATTATGTACATGAAGCGGCATAAGTGCCAATGGCGGCCGATTTCTCGTCTGTAATTGGTAAGTTTAGTTTGAAAATCCGTCAGTGACTGGCTGGTGGAGTTATGAACTTATAAGTAACTTTTTAGCGCATTTTCTCATTTATGGAAAAAATGCACTATTGTGCTCGCCATGTCCGTCTGTCCGTCCGTCCGTGACCTCAAGTTTTCGTCGATGAATATTTAATGAGTTCTTCAGGACCTCACGCTACAGGTGAGACTTCGGTGCAACTCGCCTGCTCATTTGAATATTTAATGAGTTCCTAACCATCAATAAATGATACATCATAGGCAGTAGGTGATTCATATTAGGTGATACAAAGATGCGCCTCCTACTAATGTGCATATATGATGAGTCGTTAACTAGTAATATATAATACATAATAGAAAATAGGCGATTCATAGGGAGGGTGATACCTAGATACCGGCTGCTAATCTGCATCTAAAGTTAGTTCCTATAATAGGTGATAAATATCAGCTAATAATATGTGATCGAGAAGATCAAGTTAATTTTCATATTTAATGGGTTGTCTAACTACTGTAACCGATAAAAGGTGAAGTGTGATATGTGACCTACAGATGCAGATTGCTAATCACTGTAATCAGGCAATGTATGATTCTTTTGAAATTGACGCAATTCCTGTGATTAGTCATGTCACGATAGTAATTCATCCACAAATTTTTCCAGCCATTTGTTGATAATAGCAATGGTGACGCATCATTCAATATATCCGAAGCACATTCGAATATTTAATGAGTATCTTAATGAAGAAAAAATGACGCTCGTTTGCATCTATCCAACTGTGTGCTCATCTGCAGATAAAATAAAAATCTTAATAACAAGATTGCTGGTTATCATATTTTACAAGGGGCATTTTTTATAAATTTAATAATTCATTTGCGCTAAGAAACGAATTCGTCCATCATTTTGTCGTACCAGCTGAGCTCATTCGCGTTTCCAACGAATTCTTTAGATTTAACACAACGTTATAGAGATGCTTATTTTATATAGGCTGATCACGGACAGATAATAGTTAATTTCCATCCAATAATGTGATGCAATTAATTAATCCATAGAATAGATGCTCATCTGCAGCTTTAAAATAAATATCCCAGTGAGCAAATATGTATCCCAGTGTGCGCATCTTTATTACAAACCATCACCTCTGCAGGTGGACAATCCCGCGCTTTGGTATTACTAATCATAAAAGAGTATAAAATTGACTCCACAATCCGTATTATCCTACTCGTCCGTATTCCAAACCATCACCAATTATATGTTCTTGAATTAACAGGCGGATAATTCTCTTGGCTCTGAGCTGCGGGGAGGCGCTCTGCCGTACAGACTCACCAACGTCACTCTCATCGGACACAAAATGAAGCAGATTGACCCAAAAGCTCTGGATGTGAGTATTCAACAGAAATGATTAACGTTGAATATTAAATACCATAATAATTTTGAAGTTTCCACACAGTGAAGCCTAGTGTCTATTCTTTTCAATCAAAGAAGCCGTTGACTGTATGATATTTCAGCGAATTTCATAGCAATTGTGGAGCTCATTAGAGAGTGAAAACAGACGGTAATGTAAGCTCATATATAGCGAATTTACGGTCTCCTGTGATACAGAATTTTTAAAACCGTCAGCTTTTTAACCGTCATCTTCAAAAAAATTTTCAAGCATAAAAACTGCTGAGTTCATTACGAAAAGAAAAATTTCGAGCATTACCTCCTAATGCTTAACGATTTTAGGGACATAAAGTGGGTTGTTTTATAGTCGCTTTTTGAAGTTTAAATCTTTTTGTTAGACTTCATTTTGTCGTGACTTAAGCTCAATTATACGGCTCAAAAATTTGCTATTTTCCTACGTGGTGCACTGACGAAAACAAATTTTTAGATACAAGCCTATATAAAGAGGTACACTAACTACTAAATACATAACGATAAATTGCTATGAGCAGATTGATGTACATTTAAATAATTTAATTATTGGGAGTGTATGGTAAATAAAAACAATTCTAGTAGCGTACAATACAGGAATCGCCATATCTGAGAATTTTTTATAAGTATTAACTACACAGCCAATGGTACGAACCGTGAGGAAATATTCAACTTTTTCAAATTGAAAAAAAAAAAAATTATTCATGATGACTGAAACCCCGTAATCTGAATTTACTGCACAATTTTACTGCCGTCAAGAAAATTTTTCGCAGTATTTCGGTTTTTCATATGATCTTTTTATCATATTTTTGAATCGAATTCCACCGTCAGGGTCTTTTTACAGCAGCTTTTTGCGGTATTTTTGGCCTATCAAGAGCCTTGAAATAGCCTTTCAAGGCTCGCGTTTCTTATATAAAATTCTCGGTTGATAAACTTGAAAGCTTCGGAGTGAAGTTCGATACTTCACACGGCCTAACTTTGATCCAAAATGCTGTGTTCAATAAAAACGTTTCAGATATGAGAATATCACCCAACCAAAAAAGCGTATGCAAATTAAAGAATATTGTCGGTTTATTATACGGAATTGGCACTTGACGGAAATGGGAGCCATTCAAATGATAGCAATTTAAAAGCAGTCTCATATTCCTTTTTATCGATAAATGCAGTCCGTACATTAGTTTGTTGCTATTGACTGAATGTCAAAGTTTATTACAGTTAGGAATCTGTGACCAAGACGTGATACATACGCGTAAGCAGGGTAGAATGATAGCATAGACTTAAATTTGTTTGGCGAATAGTGATCTTTGATATATTGATATATAAATATCAAAATTTGATATTTATTAATATGGCATGTGGATAATAATAATGGGAGGCTTATTTGAAGAAGGTGCCGGTAATAATATTTCAGATTATACGAATGGCTTTTGTGTTCAATGCAGAAAGCAAGCGACTATACAGTGCCATACACATGTTTATTCCATATATATATAGGACTGATACTTGATATACCTATTCCTAGCAATTTATGATGAAAAGATTTTTGCAATGCTTCCGTCATTCAATATGTTTATTGGGCTTGCGAGTTTTTTGGGAAGAATTGGTATTTTATATCAATGCACCTGTCCGGCCTTCACCATGACCTGATAATAAAATTTCATCTTAGTATATATAGAAGTTGGATTTTAAATTTATAACTCGAAATAATATTAGTCGTTCAGATCTTCAGTCCTAAATTAGAGCAACCAGTAATCAATGTCCAATTTAGTATTGAATAAACTCAATTACGGCTTTCTAACAGAGTTTGTTAAAAGTTTTTCTAATAATATTTAATTGTTATCAGCAATATTCCGACCGAATTTTGAAAGGTTTGTAATTATTCAGGCACATCTGAATTTCGAAATTTTTCCTCGTTGTTGGCATTAATCGATAAAAGATAAAAATAAATAAATAAAAATGCAACGTCCCGTGATGACGCATGCTACCGGGTAACCCATCCGCTCGTCTTAATTTACTTAACAGAAACTCACTCTGCGTTAAGGCCTGACAATAATTAACGTAATTTGATGAGACACTTTTCGTTTCGGGAACTCGTTTAATTACGTGGATTGCCCATTACATGGAGCAATCAGCCACTTGCTGCACGGAGAGAACTCGTAATCGAGAGTGTCGGCGTAATCGAGAGTGTCGGCGTAATCGAGAGTGTCGGCGTAATCGAGACTTGTCGGGGGTAATCGAGAGTGTCGGCGTAATCGAGAGCTGAAAACCATCCTGTTCTTGCAATAATTGTTCCTTATATATTGTTTTTTTTTCGTGACAATATGAATGAACGCTCGCAACGTTCACCATTAGCAAATGCATGCGTAACAAGATATATCTTGACTGTTGACTTAAAAATATAACTCAGTACTCACTGCAGTGAGTGAGAGAGAGCGCATTTTCTTGTCGGCGAAAACGTGAAGTCACGGAAAGCGCGGACAGACAGACGGACATGACGAGCATAATATAGAGCATTTTTTCCATAAATAGAAAATGCGCTAAAAATAATATTGAACCAAGCAATATGGCTGGTCTACCACATTTTCTCGGTTTGTTTCGGATTGGTTTTATAAAGGAACTCCTGTGTTAAATAGTTTAAGAATATTTAATTATTAAGAAGAAATCTTTAAAAATTTCAAACTTCTTCTCAAGAATTTTCAACAAAGTTTTCGCCATCAGTAAATATCTTCGTATTCTCGTACTGAAACGAATTCCTGTGTGCGAATTTTCTTTGCGAATTTTAACTGAACTCGTTTTTTGCGTCCCGTTTGCAGATGTTGACGTCGCGACAGCTGCGGCTGACGTTCCTGAGAACAGGACTGACGTACGTCCCTCATGAACTCTTCACCAACCTCGGCAGGGTCAGGTGTGTTATTGTGCATGAGCAGGTCAATCTTTCTATTATTACTACCGGGACAATATATTAGACTTTAATTGCGCATTTCCATGTCATGCGTTTGTTGAAAAATTCGTTTTCCTAAACCCAAAATTTAGAAGGAATTATTTTCTGTTATGAAACCGCGTAAATAGTTTTGTATCTCTCATAAAGGTACTTGCGTTAATTATATAAACACCCATGACCACATGGCAAATTTTCCAACTGAAAACGCAAATATAATGCTTCATATTTGAGGCAACTTGCTCACTGCATTGCTATTCAGGCATAAAATATTTGTGTGAATTGATTAAAAATGTAACACAAACTTTGATAATACACAGGTTTGTGGCAGTTGCCGCCCACAACAACAGCCTCACAGGTCTGGGAGAACCTTACACCACCGTTAATTACCCCGGGGTTCGGGGCTCTGTTTTCCTCACCGACCTCAGCATGAGTCAGAACAAGTGGACCTGTGACTGCGGCATTGGGTAAGATACTGTGTTTTCTATTTAAAATATATGATATAAATATAAATATAATATTAATCTGATATGTTTATATTTTTGAGTTCTTAATATAAATGCGTTTTGTTTAATAACAATATGCAGCTATTTAGCGCGTAATTTTATTGATAGAATTTCACTGATTTACTCACCGCTCAAGTGTTACAAAAAGATTTCGTTAACGGTCCGTTTTCAAATAATTTTTCAATTTATTCCATCACACACCATCAATGAACGCTTTTTCATCGAGCATCGATCTGAATTTTATCTACAAAAAAGGATGTGTCATGGAGTCGGTTAATTTGCAGAGTAATCATTTATTTTATTTTTGAAAAGTACTTTTCATCTTCAATTTGACTTATTTCAGATGCATAGAGAATGAACTACAGTATTAAGAATGTCACAAATCTTTATTTGTCATTAAATCCTGAATGAAAGAAAAAATAATTACTCGAGTAAATCAACTAGTGTTCGCATGTTTTTACTGGCAGTCTGAGTACTATTCCAAAATTATGCTGTATTGTTTTTGAAAAATGAACAGACTAAGGAATTATTTCATTGCGGTCAATATCATCTACTCGTTGCCTAACGACCTATTCGGAGGAGCGCCAAGTGAATTAATTAATACTTACCTTAAAATGCGGTGTTACCCTTACCTTAAAATGCGGTGCCACAATAACGGATGTATTTAAATTCCTTGTGGCCAGGTGGCTGGAGACATGGCTAAAGGTGTGGCGCAGCAGCGTGTGTGTGAGTGAAGGCGCCCTGCAGCCATACCTGGAGTGTCAGCAGACCGTGCGCCAGCTGCGCCGCACTCCCTGCGCTGACAGACACAAATCCCTCATGGAGGCGCTCAAGCAGGACCTGGAGTGTGGCGTGTCAGGCGCGACGCTGAACTCCTTGGGTGTCAGAGTGTCGACACTCGCGTGTGTTTGGACTTGGCTTCTCCTGTGGAAATTAGAAGTCGTGCTTGTAGTACGGGGGCGTTGGTGACACTTTTGAATTATCTCATATGTTGTCTAATATACTTTAAGGAGTTGAAATTACTTTGATAAATGAAACATAGTGCATAACTTGAAAAAGATATTGTACTATGTTCATAGAATATATATGTATAGATTCTGGTATTGCTTGCTGAACCCTATTGCCCATATATTATATTTCCCACGAAATGGGAGACTTATGTCAATATTTATGCTTCAGTAAATTTTATGGCGTTATTGTTTCGAAGTTTTAGTGAATTTTATTAATCCATGCAATATTTCTAAGTGAAGAGTTTTATCACCCTCTATAAATTTGTTATATAAATGCTACAGAACACTAAATATCAAATCGGTTAATGTATAATTTATTTGCCTTGTTTAGGAGTTTCAAAGGAGAGTTGAAAGGTGACACTGAAAAAATTATTGTTTTGCAGAAGACGACGGTGGGCTGTTTCTGTTACATTCCGTGCAAAAGAATTCATTAAGAAATATTGTATTTAAAGATTTCAAAAAGTTCATGGACAATATGTTGACAAAACGAGCTTCCTTAAGATTAAAAAATAGGGCTTTGAATTTATACATAAAGTTAACGTGTGAAATATTAAGATGAATTACTGGAATAATAAAAATTAAAATGCTTTTATGACCACAATTCATGTTCATCTGCTTGTTGACATTTCTTTGACGCGTTGAAACCCATCGGTGATTCGACTCTGCCGTTACGAGATGAAGAAAAATATATTTCTGGGTTATTAAATATATTATGAAAATAATATATTTAAGAAAAATATTCTCTAGTTATTATGGAACCCGACGAATATATATCCATGGCTTGTAATTAATGCAAATAATGCATGCATCTATTTTGCTTAATTAATAATATTTCAAACAGCGATACGACGACAACTGAGTCCCAAAAGCTAGTAGACTTTTCTCGGAAATGTATGAGCTCCCCTCATTCACGGGCCAAGATATTCAATTCACATCATACAATGACCGTTCAATATAACTAAATAAGTAGTTGGGGTAAAATATCTTTTCAGTTATTTGCTTACTGGGAATTGAGTGTCTTGGCCAGCTGTGATTTGTTAGCGGTAATATTTCACATCTTTAGAAACGTGATGGATGATCAATATTACATGTACATGTGATTGCAAAGTCGATGTCTATGAACTACCAAAAAGCTCTTTGAGCGAGACATATTACTTTATGGTTGCCTTATGGAGGCTTTATACTGAAATAGCCTTAGAGTCAATAAATGAATCAGAGAGTTAATGATGAAAAATTGCTCGCTTGCAATGTTAGCAAGAGGTGATTGTATGCTGGGCCAGTTGTGGCAACCAGTACGTTCAACTCCCTGATGCTAACTGCCACTGATTAGCTTTCAACTGGCCTCGAGTATAGGGTCATTGGCTTCTTCAGTGGTCAGTAGACGCGACACACACGAGATCGATAGAAGGGTAACTAGTGGCAGTTAGTATATGAAGTAGTGGATAGTAGTGCTGCGGGCAATTACTGGTCTGCGTTAAACTTCTGCCTACGTAAATATGATGAAACCGTCATAGATGCTGGCCAGGTCCCAACGGTTCCAAATTATTTGGTAGAAAAACATATCTTGATGGTGCACGTGGTAAATGAATCTGATAAGTTTCTGAACGTATATGACGTTATCTAAAGCTTGGATATCTTCACAAAAAAATTTAAAGGATCATTCCAAAGATAAATGTCCTAAAAAAATTAGTTTGCAACCGGAGTTTTGTTTCTTAACATAATGATTGGCTGAATTTGTGCTGCGTTTTTGGTTATAAAGTTATTAATAACGAATTCCTTAGTTACTTCGGACAATTAATTGGGGGTTAATTATTTTTATTTCATAAGAATCCCTGAATGAAATCCTAGTGTATAATTAAAGAGTTCCTGTACAAAATATAATAACTTGATCGCGTTATCTTATCGAGGTCACTAACCGCAATCCCAAAAATTTATACGACAATGTTTTTGGTGTCGCAAAATTACAAGACGACGCTGCCAATGATTCCTTGGTAATAATGATATTGACAATTATGTAAGACCTTACAAATTCGTCCACATGCCTTTATTGTGGATGAATTCATGTGGATTATTGTGGATGATTTTAATTTAATTTAATATCTTATAATTGATTTTCTGTGGCATGAAATAAATAGACACTCTTTATCATGTTGGATCACTTACATCAAAAATACTATTTGATCAAGCTTAGAATGTTTAACGGTTTAAAATGAGGTTGAATAATATTTTCTGATAAAATGACTATGAACTTGATTTTGCTCTATGTTCATTGTCAAATTTTTTTCTATGTTGCTCATGATATAAAATAAATTGCAAAAGAAAACAAATATTTTAATCTCAAGGGAACCAATTGCAAACTTTTACAAGAACCACATCATATGTAAGTATAAACTGAAGGTAATTCATAGAATACGTTCACCTTATGTTATATTTATTATAAATCACAAAGCTGAACTATCATGAGCATGGGAATAGTAAAAATGCATTTTTGCCATCCACTTGAGAATTTACAGGTTCTGCGTTCAATAAACACTTGCTTTTCCCAGACTTTCCTTTTCAAAACTAAGCTTAAAGTGGTAAAGAGCAGAAATATGTAATTTTAACTGTTATGACGGGCATAAAAATGTTGTTCTATCTAAATGATGGACCTAATTTAATATATATATGTATTTATTCAAATATGAATTCCAAATGAATAATTTACAAACCAATGGAAAGAAAACGATTCGTAGTTTTTTCATATTATATATGTTTAATATATCTCCCTTGCGTTACACGGCAAACATCTAAACGTTAGACAAACACACACGAGAAAGCATATCTTCTGTTACTGAGTGCACCGTAGCATTGATACGGTTCTTCAGATCAACCAGAGTTGCTGGTAGAGGCAGGACGTAAACAGAGTTGCTGGTAGAGGCGGGACGTGAACAGAGTTGCTGGTAGAGGCGGGACGTAAACATAGTTGCTGGTAGAGGCAGGACGTAAACAGAGTTGCTGGTAGAGGCGGGACGTAAACAGAGTTCTCAGGAAGTGACTGATTCAAAAAGATTTTACCGTTTGGATGTTTGCCGTACAGCACAAGGAGGACAAACATATTGAACATTTATAAATAATTAAAAAAATGAAAGTTTCCCTTTCCATTAGTATGTTATATATGCATTTTGAATGTATACTTGAATAAATATGAGTTTGTTAAATTGGGTCATCATTAAAAAAAACTGTATATACAATAAACAGTGATAATGTCGTTTTGAAAAATTACGATGCTCAAAATAGGACTCAATACGATGTCCAAAATAATTTGGCTGCTAATTTGTAATCAACAGATAGTTAAAAATGATGCTAACAAATGCGGTTGGCTTTATGAATGAATAAACTTCATTCACGCATAGGACAAGTTTCTAATGTGCAATCCCTTTCACTTTTCCTCCATTTGCCGCGACAATTGCCACTGGAACGAGTCATTTGAGCTGTTTTTCAGAGGTCAATTACCAGAGCAATTTTCCACTCAATTGCTCCGTAGTTTGCTGCAATAATTTTCATTTTTACTCCAGAAAATCTCGTCAGAATTTCTCTAATTCCGTGTTCCAGACTCTGTCTCCGAGAGGTGTCGTTAACAGCGTTAGCTTCAAGTCTCCGGATGCTGGTGGAGTTTTAAATCCAAGGGGCGTTTCCGGCTGGCTTTTTATAGATGGGGTCTCCTCAGCAACTCTTTTGAACGGACTGTCAAGGATAGCTTACAGCTGAAAATCTCGAGCATATACGTGAATTTCGGGAGTGGCAACGAAGCTCTCAGGAGGAGATTGTGATAGTATTTTTTTCTGGTAAGGAAAAACTTCGAAGGCAATATTACTGTAATTTTCAAATTATTGCTACTTTATGTATTCGCAATAACTCAGAACACCATAATTATATTGAGAAGAAATGGGGAAGACATCAAAATACATATCGTTCCGGCACCACGTTTTGATTCCTGGAAATGTTTTTCTAAGCAAACCTTACAATAAAACTCATGAATTTTAACTCATTTTTCGAGCACAAGGATAACTTAGTTTCATGATAGTATACAATGATTTCCTGCAGAGCAATCGTTCGCATTATTTCCAAGCTACAGTTACCTCGAAACCGATGTCTCCCTTTGACCGTTCAAGTTTTTATCTCAGGTTTGCTTTGGAAGTCACTCAAGGATAAGAGTGAATGAACCATCAATCGCCTGCAATCAAACTAATGTAACGGAAGCTTCAGTGCCTGCAGTGACTCGCTCGTATAGAGTCAGCCAAGACAAAGAGGTCCAAAGATTACGATTTTCAACTTTGTTTGCGCGAAAGTGGTTATTATAAACCAATAAATAATGTCTTGCGTAATTTACACGTATTTGTGATACAAAATTTCAGTGAAAGAGGCATCAATTTAGATTTTTTTTCTGTTTGTAAACGAAGAATTATAAAGAATTTTCTAAGCCAGACATCTTTATTTATTTATGCAGATTATGACTGGCTAAGTTTAATCAAGCACGTAACCGCCGCTCATGGAAATATGTGTGAGCTCGGACGTGACTGCGGGAACTGTTTAAAAGTTGTGGTTCAGCACACTCATTATCTTTAATTTGTTAACATTCAGGCGGTGATGAATGACACCTCGCTCATTAAGGAAGCTTCTAATTACTGAACCGCAGACGCCGCATGCTAAAGCATACACGCTCATTCGCAAGCGGCGGTAAAATGTGCCATAAACCTAATGGATTTCGGACCCGCCTGCTGCTGCACAGCAGACTCGCCGCAAGATGAAATAATTAAGATCAGAAATTGCATCTTTGTTTCACAATAAACAGGAGATTAATACTCCTGTCACAAATTTCGTAAAATACACTATGATGTGAGCGTAGCTTTGTAAGCTTATTGCTTTCGGAGCTCCTCAGACTAGCCAAATTGTAAGTGAAACTGCTTCACGATGGGAATTATACTGAATTCGGTTAAATGTTCAGTTAAAATCACCGGCATTATTCCCGAAGAGTTTGAGGCTTTTTCCCCGGTACATATGAGTATATTCTATGAAATTATTCGAATTTATCCATATTAAATTATTTAACCTAAATTTGAATTACATCTTACTATTTTCCTAATTAAATCAAATTTTACAATAAAATGTCAACATGAACAATTTAGGCAACCTCTTCTTCACATTGTGCTAAACGAAAAAAAATCAGGAATAGCGATCGAAGCGCTTCTCCTAAAAAGTTGACCTAATGACCAACGCTTTGTTTCTCAAGTCTCTCCTCCGAGCTTTTCCTCTTAGGAATCTCTTCCCACGAATGTTTCATGGTCCTTGAAGCAGCAGAAGCTGCATTTTGAATGGACCATGCGATGACATTGCGTCGTCGTGCAATGTTCTCCCAAGAAATGAACCACGACAGATAACCTTCTCCTCCTTCCTCGGTTCACCCGAGCTCAGAAACTTGTTGGGCGCTTCAAACTGTTAAACTTTTTTAAATGCTAAATTATCTTTGCTTATTATTTGGTTTCGAAGCAGCAGCCTGTTAAATATGGTAGCCTGGTATCCGTATGTCACTGGTCGAGCCGTCGTATATATACGATGTTTTCCCAGTAATAAACTAAGACAGTCTTATCCTACGACCTCGTTCCATCTGAGTTCATAAACTTGTAAGAAAACGCATCAGAGATGCTTAACTTATTGAAGTCCTTAGATATCTTTTATTATTATTTTATTGATATGAAGCATTATGTTATGTATGTTCATAGGAAGCATACAATTCATAGATGCCTCATGTACGTAACCGCTGGTTGGACCGTCCAAAAGTTGAGACCCGCATGTCCAAAGTTATGCCAGAAAGCGAGAAGAAAATGGATAACCGGAGTCATGTGCCTCATTTTTCTCACTGGCATCGTAAAATTTGCGCAAAAAGATGGCTTACCTCAGAAAATTTGGAGCGCTGCAGCGATGCAATAAATTTGTTTCGTGCAACGTCAGTCTAAATTCCAAAAGTATAAACTGCGAACTGTTGGCTAAAGTTCCCTGAATACATTTCCCTGCAAACTAAAAAAATTGTTTTCATTATTGCTGTTCAAAAAATTCCCCAAATACATTTACTTACATGTTTAAAAGATACATTCGAAAATCCCTGAAGACGGACCCAATGTAACATATGTTCATGGCCTGCCTCTTAGCCAGCAACCAATATATTTTCTCAACAACATCTTCTCCATTGGACCATTAGGAGCCATAAATCAAAACGTCGCAAGCGATTACGAATTCCTGCTCAACGAAATTTATGAGAAATCAGGTGGAACATAAATCCCGGAGCCGCGTGCAGGGGGGCAGCGAGTAAGTGGCGCGAGATTTCGAGCCTCGCGATCTCTACAAAAAAGACGTGCCATTTGGCAAGCGTGATGTTTGTCTTCTGAAATATGAGGTCGGCCGATCACTGAGTGTCGGAGCTTAAATGTGGTTACAGCTTTAGGACGCTCCGATTGGACTGTCAAGAGGCTCAGTTCTGATCAAAAGTAGCGGAAGGGTTGGAATTGAGAACGTCCTCCCTAAGTAAGACGTATCACATTCCCTAATTTTTTCACTTTTACGCCGTAATCTTCTCAATTTATTCACCTTAAAATGATTCGGTTGAGTTTAAAAGAAATTTCATACAAAATTCAGAGGTACCATTGAAAGGTAAAAATTATCCTACTAGAAGGTCCTTCCTCCAGTGTACTGCATGACAACAGACAAAATCTAGGATTATTCCAGGTACATATAGAAAAGAAACCTGATCAAATTAAGAGAGATTGCTTCTTTTTCAATATGTATAGAAAGAAAAAGTGAATATTTAGGAAATATGTATAAATAAACATGAAGATCGAGAGAATTTTACAGTAATTGAAATGCTCTGTGTGACTTCTAGGATTCTGAAAGAGCCCCGTTATAGTAAGGAAATAAATACGATCAAATCAGCATCCGTCATTATTATATGACATTGATCATTGGGATTGTTTAATTGTTTAATAATAATATTTGTTCACAAATAGTTGACCAAGTTATTCATAATCCAATTTTATTTATTATGCTATATTTTGGCTTTATTCTAATGGAAAATCAGCAGAAGAAATGAAAAAACTTTTTTTTTGTGGAGAAAACCAGGATCAGAACTTCTTCCATTGCACGATGCTGAAAATGAGATTTGCTTAAAACTGGTATCATTTCGTATTTCATGGTGATTATAAAAAAATGTTTCTTATAGTGACGCTAGTTTTTTTATACTTTATGGTAGTGGTCTTTCTTAGACGGTTGCTTTTCAGGTTCATGTTTGACAAGGTAATTTTTGAGTTGTGGTTTCTGTGGTGAAAGTGTTTCTCAAGATCAAACTTTGAATATATTCATAAATTCATCAGGTGACTAGAAAAAATGAGAGGAAAGCAATTTAAACATATTGAAATGTGAGTTCAAAATGTAATAGATTCTAGCATCTATTTTTTAGATCTGTTATTGATTTTTTCGGATATGCAATCCTCTTTTTTTTGCAGGCCAAAACCACATATAACATTTTTGTTTTAAGGATTCGATTTTTTATGAGTTAAATATAATGGGCAACCAGATAAGAATCCGTTTAGAATAATTGTTTGATGCACTTATTACTGAAATTAAGGGACTAAAAGTTCTTCAATAACTGGTTGCGTATATTCCTGTTCGTCGTCAATGCTAAACTGCTATAACTGTTATTTTCAGTGGGAAATTCTCTTCCTTAAACTGTCCATCTCAGAGGCAATGAGAATTCCAAGGGAGGAAACACGATGATGCTCCGCTGGGCACAGTCGCAATCTCGATGCGGAGGCAGACAAAGAGCACCGCAGTATTGCTCTTACAACAATGAGCTTCAAAACGAAATGTTCTCAGTGAAACAATACCACCTGAGGACGAACAATGCGAGGCAACGCGATCGCTGTGACTGAGTGGAAGTCGAAAGCGATGTAACAGGAGCGCTATTACACCAATAATTGTTTGAGTTTGGTCATTTGAACTTGAGTCGTAATGAGGCTGATGGAGATGAGGAGCCCGATGAGACTTGTTGTACGCTAACTAGCGTCGAACATTTGATGGATCAAGTTGTGTTACGGGATATATTATTTCGGAATGTGTTATTATCGTTTGAAATTGAGGAACAAGCATGTGCATTTTATTTTATTTTTTTGGGTGATTGAATGATGATTGCATACTGTAAAGAAATTAAATGGAATCAGTGGTTGTTACCGAATCATGTAACAACTATGTCGAACATTGAAACGCCTACATGCTATTTTACGGATTTTTATTAAGATACTTATAATGACTTCATGATTCTTAGGAAATTGTAGTATTTTCCTCTTCAGGGCTGCATTTTGAATCTTCAACCAATTTTCGCAAATCTGTAAGTTGAATTTTATTTTCTATTACATATATGAATTTGATATATGAAAAATTTTCTGAAATTTCTTTAGTCAATTGAATATTACCGGCAATTAGTTTCGGTCATTACAATAAATGTAAACAAATTTATTTTAAAAAATGGATTAATTAATATTTTGTAATCTCAGACAAGCTGGCTATTTGTTCATGCTTGTGTAATTAGTTTTAGATGGCAGAATTTGTTGATTTATACGCGTGCGAGTAACGACCAAAGAATTCTGGTCGTTAATGTGTAATTAACGACCAGTTTGTGTAATTATAGACGAATTACGGTAATTCATCCCAATTTATGAACTAATCTTAGGCTTGAAGGCTTCAGTCGACTGCACTAACCCTGGAAATGCAACAGGGAAATCGTCTAATATCCCCACTATATTATATGACAATAGTTTCAACTTTTGAATGATTCTGAAAAAAATGTGCCGAATTCGTTAGTCGGTACGATTTTTTCAGATGCGCAAGTTCAGCAGGCAATTTGCACGCTCTCCAGGCGTCACATTCGCGCCTGGTCTCGCATGTCTGACACCCTACGCCGGCCAAAGTTAGGTACCACTTTCAAGTCCTCTCAATATTCGCAATGTTCAGCACAATATTCACAATATTCGGCGCAATATTCGAAATAGTGAGCTCAATATTCAGCAGTAAGTTAGTTCGATGACTTACTTGCCCCGACAAACGTTCTCTGTAGAACTCAGCTATTGCGAAGTTAAAATTAAGTTAGGTGGCGCAATTTAAATTTGAAAGCTCATATGAGGTGTCGGACAGAGTAGGATACTATTGGCTGGTCCTCAATTTAATTGCAGTAAGATAATAATTTTGATTTATTTATTCATTAACACAGGAGCATCCGTTACAATGAAATATATAAGAAATATGAAATAAAATAGCAAGGCTTCCAGGTGAATGCCGCATATAAGCTAGAAAAGCTTCACGGAAACACAAAAGGTACAAAACTTAATTCCAATGATAACAAGACGACGATGAAAACAAAGAAGTAATAAATTTCTAAAATAATCAAACCCATGGATAAAAGCCTTAATAAAACTGATAACTGCATGCCATAATAAAAAAATATAACTCAGTACTCACTGCAGTGAGTGACAGAGAGCGCATTTTCTCATCGACGAAAACTTGAGGTCACGGACAGACGGACGGACAGACAGACAGACAGACGGACGGACGGACGACATGGCGAGCACAATAGTGCATTTTTTCTATAAATGAGAAAATGCGCTAAAAAGCATTAAAAAGACAATATCAATATTACACTGAGTAAAACAGAGTACAACTACAAACATCTAACCAAAATGCTTAAAACTTGCGTAATATCGAAATCAAATTATTAATGGTTAAGAATAAAGTCAGGGTATTTCATTTTTAAAAACATTTTGGAGCAATTTTGTTTGAACTCATCTGGTAATTCGTTAAAATATTTGACACAATTAAAAAGGGTACCGCTTTTTTCTATTGTTAAACGAACCGGTGGTAAGTTAAATCGAACGTGCCTGGTGTTATGGGAATGTTGGGGAACAAGAGGGGGCGAAAGCAGATTTAATAAGACTTTCATCATGGTAAAGTGCCTTATTCATGAATTTTAAAAATTGTAATCTGAACATATCGTCAAGTTTTAGAATTTTCGACTGCCGATATAATTCGCTACTGCCTGTCAAAGGAATATTATTATCATCATACCTAGCCCTTAGCATTGAACGCAATGATTTATTAAGTAATGTGATGACCCGTTTTTTTCGTATTGAAAGGTACACCACCCCTAGATTACTAAAGTGCTTGTTAGGGTTGATAAGGACAATGAATAGAAAAGCGTTTTAAATGAAGGGAAAGGTAAAATATTTGACAAAGCACGCAAAACTCCGTGGGCAAATAATAATATTTTATTATTGATTATTATTGGCAAAAATCAGGGAGTGCATTCCCAATCTATTAACAGTCGTTTAGCTACATCAAATTTCTGACAATTATTCTGAAGTAAAAATTAAAATTATATCAATATTACCAATCTCATATAGACTTGTAAATTTGTAGTGATGAATTTACTCGGTTTATTCACGTTTATGATAAAACAATGGTAAAATTATTAGGTATGTACTTTTATAATGCATAGTCTAATCTACTCTTAGCGGAGCATAATCTTCTCATTGAAATGATTCATACAGTTTCAATTTCCGACGAACTTGATGAGTTAGAATAAGATTTCTGTAAATTCATGGAAATTAATTAACCTCTATGGAAAATGAAAAAAATGTCTGTCGTTTATGAAGCCGGAAATACCAAAAATAATTAAATAACTGAACTATGTTTGTACTGAACTAATAAAAATTTATGACGTAACGCCACTACTTCCAAGCACTAGTAAATTGTAGTATATTCCTCTTCCAAGTATTCAGTCTTTGCTAGTCATTTATGCGGGACATAATTTGCTATATTTATAATTCAATATCTCCATAATAATCAACAGTCTAATAATTTTAAATTCAATAACTTTCACTTTTTAAAACTTTGCAGAATTATAACGTTCTTAATGGCTTGTAAATCAAAGATGGAACAAAAATTTAAGATTTGTCTTAGCAGCTGCCGAGATAATGAGATAATTTTCTAATGAAATCAATATTTAATCATGGATCGCAAAATTTCCTAATATTTTCCTCACTTCTAAAGCCAGCTACTAATTTATTGCATTTTTATATAATTGAATTCGTTCACATTCAAAATACGCCATCTTTCTATTTTTTGTAAACATTCCTTCCAATTTCCACACTTATGATGTCTGCTCCTTACCGAAGCGCGGTTCCCAGGATGGGATAGGTGGCCAAACGAGCATAATTCTCAAGATGGCCTCATTATTGATAAAAAGTGATGGAAAGGCCAGCCAGAGATATCAGACGGGCGCTGACGACGCAATGGCCCAATCTGGCTTGAAGAGATTGCCGGAATTGGGGCCGTTTGTCAGCTTCAGCTGTGCTGAGGAATCTGCTGCATGAATACGAATTGCTGCTGCCCCTTGCAATATATTAGAGAGTGAGGCTGAATAATGAAAATTTGTCATCGCTAACGTATAAGTAAATGTGATGGTTTAGTAAGGAATTCATTCAATTCAAGCATGGATTTGACTGCTTCACTCATTCATTAGGAAAAAATTTCGGCTTTCACAGCATGATAAATTTTGAGCGAAATCATTCGGACATTACTGCATATCCAAATGGTTTTATAAATGAATTGTTTTCAGGATTCTAAATAAACTTTTGGGATTCAGCAAATTTGAACATGAATCTCGCCGTCGGACAGAACATGATTTGACCAGATTTAGAATACTGAATGCTTTGGAAAATTATAATTTGTTTACACATTTTCGTACATTTTACTCAGACTAGAGAGAAGAACTAATTTTAAGATGCTGCTGACTGTTAAGTGCAGTAGAATATCATCTGATAAATTTGATCGTATGAAAAAATTTAGTAATCAGCACTTAATAGTTGGAAATAATTTTGTTCATTCTCTTACCAATTAAACTCTCACCCTACGATTCATCCAAATAAATCGTTTAAAATTTTTTCAATCAATAAATAACATAATATTAAAATTTTGTTGAATGGCAACGGAGTATTTCAGGTGAAAAATTTGCAAATTATTCGAGCTGAGTCAGATGGTCGGCGCGGCTGGCCCTGCACACGCAAGTTATTGGAACCTGACCACAGCTTGCAAAAGTCTGGGGGTCTCAGCGCCAGATTTGGAGGTTAGGCGAACATCTTTTAGGATAAAAATTGGTTAAAGTTTCTTACCCTCACGGCGATTATATTAGTTGTTGTATCAATTGTGTTTCGGCCTGTGTAGTTCCAAATTGATTTTTAAGCAAATGTATTTCTTATATTGAGAGACTGAGGGTTGAGTCTGAGCCCAATGCTTTGGTGGACGCATAGTAGTTTGTGCTCAATTAGAATTGATACTAAAAATGTATACGTGCGACACAAATGTGGATTCAAATTCGAACTGTTGAGCAACGAAAAAAATTAGGTGAAATTACGACAAGAAAGGAATAATCAAGTAGACACTGACAAAATCAAGACACTGACGGGCAAATAGTAGAACTTTAGGGATTTTATACCGTGCAGCTGCTGGCACATTTGGAGGACAGCTTCGCACCGTATTATTGAAGTGCGTAGGTGGCTAAAATAATGTTAGCCTCAAGGCCAATTCTTTTTCGATCACCTCAAAAAAAATAAATTGATAAATGTATAAACGGTGTTGCTCGTTAACGTAGTTGACCCGACAACAGTTCAGTTAGAATTCATGACGTAATACTGGTATGATAGACTCTAACAGAGGAGATGTATGGATGTGGGTACACATCATACATGTGAATATTCGAGTAGGAACATCATCTTGCAGTATTATATTAAAATATTTATGTAATATTATCTTTGTTTGTTCTGGTGAACTCGGGTAACCCTTAATAGTGGTTATAATTTATCTTATAAAGTTTATACTAGGTTTAGATGAGTAGATTAGGAAATTTGGAAGTGGAAGCGGGGCTAAATTTATACATTTTTTATTTGTTGATCTTGTATGTATTTCTGCATATCTAATTTAAAATAAAAATTATTCAGTGCTCTTACTTACAGGAGCCTAAAGTTCTACCTGAGTCAGCATCATGCAGCTCCCACTTAAATCGCAGGTGCATTCCATTGCTCATATAATTGAATCTAAAGGAAATCACATTTAAAAAAGTAGTCTTAACTCGATTTACAGGAGACCATAACCCGGCAGAAGACCATGACATTTATATGAGTGGGATTCATTCAATTGTATTGTGATTTATTTAGAGTAGACCGACATAGCATAAAGTTTAATTGTTCATTGAATTTAATAAGGAGTTTATCTACGAGCTCCGTGTATCTACGAACGCAATGTTTAATTACCTTACGGAATTAAACATTCTAATTGCCTTCTGTAATTAAACATTTAGGGTAAGTACGTTTAATTACGTAATCACATTACGCAATTAAAAGTGCACGTTATATACGTTTAATTATGTAATTAACTTACGTAATCGATCGTTTACGATAAGTGAGTTTAATTAAGTAATTAAATCACGAAATCAATCGCTCACGTTAAGTATATTTAATTAGGTAGTTACCTTGCGTAATTATACTGTACAAAAATACCTACAACATGAACGAACGTAATTACTATTTTTTTTATTGTGAGAAACGAGTGTTCTGGGATTCGTGAAAAGTATGCATTGTTACTTGACAGGTCGTGAAAAAATTGTCCACGTTAGTTATATGATATGATGACTTATCATACTTTATAATACTATCTAACTTATGATCACAGCGAATGAAGACTAGGTTATTTTTGTAAGCCATGTCAGTCTTCATCGTTAACAAATTAACTGACCAAAAAACTTGGATGGAGTAAATCTAGTTGTGTTTTGGTATCGTTTGTATGGGAACGATGGAGATTGAAAACATGTTGGGAACCGCATCGTTGTTAATTAATTATGACATCACTTTTGTTAATAACTAACGCTTAGGTATCGTAATTCGAAACATCAATTACAACCGTTTTTCATAAAAAAAACAATGGGCCTATTGGCTCTCCGCATGAGAAACTGGGCATATTTCTGAAACCCAGTTACGACGATATACGAGTGACTGTTGATATACGTGTTGATAACGACGATATACGTACTGTTGATAAACGATATATATCAACAGAGCTGACCAGATATGCCACGACTCCTATGTGCCACTGGCTCTGTTGTCAGTACATCAGGCTGATGAGGTTGCTTCACAAGCTGTACATTTCAATAGCTACGGTGCGATGGAACAGCTTATAGTTTGTACACAATGAGTGGATTGTTCCCTCCCAAGATATTGTTGCCAGTAAAAAAAGCAAAATGTTAGCTGACGGCTCCAGATGCGAAGTAACAGCCGGTAATGATACATCGGGAGCCATCATTTGCGTTGAATATTTTGAGTAAAATAGTAACGGTTCGAATGATGATGTGCAATGGAAAATGATAGAATATACTTTAGGAACATAATTTAAAAACGAGGTTCTTGTAAACTTGAGTTGAATCAACAATGAACTTGGGTTCATGTTTATATAATCATGTGTTGGGTTCATGAGAAATCTAGGAGCTATTATCCTCCTTAGCAAAGGTGTCGTTTGAAACGAATTTGTAGGCAGTACTGAAAAAAATATTAATTATTATTCAGTTGATATTTGGAAAAAATTGTCCGCCTTTAATTTCCATAAAAAAATCACGTAATACATCACTGCAAGGAAAAAAGTCTCGAAATTTTTCTTGCTGGATAATAAATAATATTCATTCTGCAGAAAAAAACTTATTAAGAGCATTCTTTACAAATCGTGCATTCAATTTGGTCGTGAAAACGAGCAGTAAGGGCAGTATGAAATTGAAATTTGAAAATATTCTATTTATGAATATATTCCCGTGCTCACCGTCGGCAATTTTAGAGTCGTCCCATAATCCATATCAAACGGCTAACTTCAGCTTTTTTTAAGTGTTGGCAGTCAAGGAACGATGTAACATAATAACGGTCACGTAATCCCAGCTTTGATAAGTTTAATAGCCACAATACCTGACGGCATTTGTTGCACAATTTTTTTATGCGATCTTAAGATGCAATAGCTAATTAACGCTTCTTTGCCAGAAAAAAATTTGCAGGAATGAACCGCTTCTCAATTATTTTTGGTACAGAATTACGTTACACGGTTATTGCCAGATCACAGACTGGCACATTACATCGTTAACAGAATGAAAGAATAACTCAATATTTAAGAAAAGATTCATTACCGGTTCATAAAATGCCTTTAACGAAATATCAAGTTCACCTCTAGAAATTTATCTGATTCAAACTTCAGTAACTCAACTGATCTTCTACGCCTTTTAAAAAATGCCTACACATAAAATCTGGTATTTATTTCTAGCCAGTTCAAAATATTTGAAGCGAAATATAAACTCAATTCCATCGAGCTCAAGAAGCCTTTATATTTGCTTACAAGAACGACAGACTTTTCACTCATCCGCTGAAGAGGCGACGAGTGTTGTTGAATTCCCAAATGGGTCTGGGCGGGAGATTTGCCCTCAGCCCTCAAGAAAGCCTAAATAATTTGTTAGTGAGGGCATTTGAAGACTGGGCGTTTGGAGCACCTAACATTAGGAGCTCGTTATCGTTTGCCAGAAGCTGTGAAAGGTGAAGGAATTTCCGTGTCTGCAGCTGTGATGGATGCTCCGAAAAGAATTAGGCTTTCTGTCTGCTCGCGCTCAACAAGACTTTAATCGCCTTGTTATAAATGACCGAAGAAATTTCTTGCTCCGCTAACCCTGAAGTCTTTCTTCTCCTAGACAAGATTTTATTTGTCTGGTTTATTTGTGTGACTTTATGAATGGAGGAAAACCGCGAATACGTATAAAGAAAAAACTCTAAAGTGTTGAGTTCAATGTACTTATACGAATTTCATTGCAATTTGAAGTTGCTAGGCTTGAAGAACCCCCCTATTTAATCAATCAGCGTCTGTTCCATGTTAAGATAAAAGTGACATTCTAACAAGTTAGAGATACTTTTTTCAGTATATATCAATGTTTAGTGTTATAAAATTGATCTAATAAAATTGTATTAGTATGTATCGCAAGTTATTCTTGCCATTTAGAGAAATTAAAATCCATAATAGCTTGGTTAGCGATGAAATTTATTTTTTGTTATTTAGCAACGCCCCAAATTTCGTTCGAGTCTAGTCACGTACATGCTGGTGCAGGAAGCGTCTCAGCTATAACCGATTCATGGTCAATTGTACCGCTGTAGGCCTAAAAGGCCGTACGAGTCTAATATAATATGATTGTTTAGCATCTCAGGGGCGATCTGTAGGATTAATATCATAAATATAAACTGACAGCTTTGTTCCTGTATCTAATGCACCTAATTATTTGTTCAAGAAAATTTCATGAACCACGGTGCAGAGCTCAAAGGGAAATATAAAAAATATAACTCAGTACTCAGTGCAGTGAGTGACAGATAGCGCATTTTCTCGTCGACGAAATCTTGAGGTCACGGACGGACAGACAGATAGACAGACGGACATGGCGAGCACAATAGTGCATTTTTTCATAAATAAGAAAATGCGCTAAAAAGTGGGCCTCGCGTATTTAAACATGGATACTAATTTTTCGGGATACTCGTATTTTCGGAAACTAAGCAACTAATTTTATGCATGATGGTTTCGAAACATTTTCATAAAATCTGGAATGAAATTAATAAATTTTTCTATTTGCAGAATCGTCAGAAATAGAAAAATAACTCCATTATATTTCACACGCATATTTTATTCAGTTATTAAATGAAAAATCACTTATATAAACAAAACATAAATCGAAAGTTATAAAGCAACTTGAATCCTACTGTAAAACGATAAATAAGGGTAGTATAAGTTAGATTTACGTCCAGATTTATATTTCATGAGAATTTAATCAAAAATAAGGATGCTGAAATGATCGGCTTCCCCAAGCAGCAACGCCGCGAATCAGCAGACCAGCGCCTCTCACCAGACGAGCAAGTACAAAGGCGAATAATCCCAAATAATAAAAACTACGAAAATTTTTCACAATTTAGTTTAATGAGCATGGAAGAATAACCGAATGCACTCATATTCAGAGCAATTCTATTCTAATGCACCATAAAACTGAAGGGAATCATACTGTTCAGACAACAACACACAAACAATAAAAAAGACAAATTTTGAAAGATAAGATTTGCAACAGAAAAAATGCATCAGTGGGTTTTGTTCTATATCTCAAGCTTTACGATTATAGATGCTAATAATGAAATCATGAAAAATAAAGTCTATTCACTTCTTATCTGAAAAAGGGAGAGAACTGTCCCTCGATTGTATGAAAAAGACCTGTTCGCGTTTGTTTGAATTGTAGTGGGAAAAATTAAATAGCGACGAATTATAATAGGACGAATTTTCTTGGGGCGAATTATAATGGGATAATGAGTGACAAATGTGAACGCGACGAGCTGAGGTCAGAGGTCACTGGGCAGGTGTTGGCATGGACGTTACTGCGAGGTTCGTCAGGAACTCTTGGTCATCTGTTGTAGTCTGCCACAGATCAATATAGCTAGTAGGACGTCCGCAGCAAGTCTTTGTTATGTCCGCCTTTTTAGGCGCCATAAGAAAAACACTCTACGATGCTGCAGACATGCTGAAGAGAAGCTCAGCACGATACCACAAGCACTTCTCTCCTGCAGGCATCTTGGGAGCCTTCCATCGCTTTACAAGAAAAATTGGTTCGGTCCTAACAAAAGGAACCATGCACGCCACATGCGAAAAAGTAGTCCACTGTATCTGACAAACTTTTGGGTACTTCTTTCCAATTTTAAAATAAGCAGACTCAGCTTAGAGTCTGCCTACATCGTTGATTTACTAATCAACAAATATATAAGTATGCGTTACGAATAAAAACACTCTGAACGATTGAAAACCGTTCTCAGTGTTGAGCTATTGAAAATACTTCACGATCTTTTGATTTGTTATTTCAGTTTTTTTACATTGGTTGGTATTAGGAAATTCCTAGTGAAGCAGTTTACCTCACATTTGTCTCCGACCTTTTTTCACGATATTTATCTCAAAGCGAAGCGTAGTAAGTGCTTTCGTTAGTCTTTTAACTCAATTGTGTCCTGCGAGCTGATCGGCACAGTTATTGCGGACACCGTCACAAAGACAGCTGTCAACAACCGATCCATATTTAGCTTTTAGTTCGTAGTGTGCCTTCTCCATGACTGGGTTGAAAGTTCTCGCCGCCTCATGTTACTTTTTATGAATGAGTCTACTTTAAAGTCCCTTATTTGTATGAAATAAAATGTTTCCAAACCACAATGGTGAACTAGGAAGCAGTGCCCTTTTTTGCCAATCGTGTAAAATGCCCTTTTTGATAAATTAGTGACTGATTTTCCGCCTTATGTAGCCATCGTAGACATTAAGGACTAAAAATAAAATCTTCTGCTATTGTAACCTCTGCGGAGTAAACTTTATCAACGGTAAGTGAAATCATAGTCATGACTATCTATTATAGAAATAATTATCCTGGTAAACTGATTTAGCAGTCAATTAGGTAGTAGTAAAATTGCCGCACAGAAGCGGAACTTTCCCTTTCGAACTGCAATTGCAACCGTGAAACCAAGCAAATCAAGAAATTTTGAAAATTAATAAAAGTTTACAAGATGACTAATTAATAAACTTGGAAAAATAGTGCTTTTCTTTACAACAAATTCATAATCGATTTTACATTGAACTTCCTTGTACATATATCAAAAAATTAAGACTACAATATCTGAACAAAGGTAACTCATGACGTGAAAACTCAAATATTTTTTTTTAATAATGCCACAATTTTTTTATAACGAATCATAACTATTACAATTGATACTAAACTTTACTATTGTGGGTTTTTTGAAGTTTATCCAATTCAATACCTACTAAATATTCTCCCTCGATCATCACTAAAATATTTATCATGAAAGCCTTATCATGAAAGCCACTTATGACTTATTTGCGATTCCCTATCAAAGTGCCATATTATGGGCCATAAAAAGAAGATTCAAATGTTTAAGCTCCAACAATATTAAAATCGCAAGAGGTGTTTGTTCATAAGCAAGTCGGCTTACTGGAATATGAAGCAGCAAGCATCGAGCAAAGGCTCTTTACGAAACAGTGCACGTAAGCCCGGCAGCAACAGCGGTGTGGCACATTGCCCACTATACGACACCTATTACAGGTTCCTTTACGATCGCCATTCTTCAGAGCTTCAGACTAGCACTGGAAACGGATGTTTCGGTAATGGAGTACCTCTGCTATATAACTCAAATCGACGGCTGTGATCGCTTTGCGTGACCAGGCAAGCTCGCCCAACCGACATTTTGCCGCCGGAGCTTTGAAACCAATATTGGAAAATGATGCCAAACCGAATTTGCTCAGATAAATTAGCATGACATTATCTGCCTTGGCCTCATTGTTTACGGAGGTAAGTAGTTTGGAGTTTGAACTGAAAGACTTGAACCCCTGGCAAAAATATTAATTTATACAGTTTTTCCTTGTCAGCGGTGGAATTTGCATCGTGGCTTGCCGAACTGGATGCAATGGTAATTTATTTTCTTTATTTCACTCAATTTCAATCAATATATTAATGTTAGAGCCAGATATCTATGCAAGATACAGTTTCTTATGTAGTCATTGAAGCTTTTTTTTGAAGTTTACATGGATGATAATTTAAAATCTTTCAACGAATACTTAGGGTTTTCCTTGCTGAAGCTTAGGTTGGACCCTCAAATAAATACACGTTGTGACATCATTTCGCAGTTAAATTTTTCCTGTTACATTTTGCAAGTTTTCCGGTTACATCGAGTTAACGTGTCACTTCGTGGTTATTCTGTCGTCTGATAAACCTTTCTGACACGCAAGGTTATCGTATTTTGCAGGACTACCTCTAGTTCAGTATAAACTTCATTATCGTCGCTGCTGAGGAGTATGTTCGGTGCGATGCAAGAATTTTTGGGACGGTGATGCATAAATTGTAAAATCTGTGTTTTTCCTCTTGTTATGAAAGTTTTGTGAGGTGTTGATAATTATCAGTAATATTAATTTTCGGTCAAAATGGCTACTTATATTAGTTTTATCTCAAAGTAATGTATCCATTCAACGCATTAAAATCTCTTAATATTTGCCAGTGATAAATAGGAAAACTATTAATGCTCTTAATTGAAACAGAGGATATTCATATTATTAAGATCATAACTTAAGAAAGGAAGATAGATGGCTCGGGTAGTTTCAGTTCCAAGAACTTTAATTTATTTCCATCCATACTTCACATCAGTTCATCAATCACTCCGTTGAATTATTACCCTGAAGTCCATAACATCGCCTGAAATCAAGAGCGTGTTTGTGTTGAATCAAATACGCCTTGAAAATTACTTTGGTTTGGGAGCGGTGCGACCATTGAACGACGTCCGCGTTAAGAGGAAGCTTTGAGACGAAGCGCTCGGAGAAAAGCGGCGGCAGCTTCTCTTTCTCGCGACTGACGTCCGGATGTTCATCCGTCATGCGCGGACCGCAGCCACGCCGTGCAGCATGACGCAGATTGAGTCGTGCTGCACGACGAGGCTGCAGTTGCACGACGTAACTGCAGTCACTTATGTAGCATTAATCGTGAAGCGCGGCGTTGATGTCATATCGTTGCAGCAAGACGCACCCACAGCTACGTCAAGGCTGACGTTGTAGCGCTACAGCATAACGTTGCTGCGTCGTGCAGCATAGGGCCGTCGTTGCGATGCGGCAGATAGCATGACGCAGCAGCGTCGTGCAGCACGGTATTGACGTTGCGGTGCAGTAGCACGGCACAATACATCCGCACCGTGCAGCACACGACTTATGCTGCGACTTTTCAGAATTACGCGACCGCAGCCGCGTCGACCAGCACGGTGCTGACGATGCGGCTGAGCATCTGTCCGCTCTGCCCTGCCAACTCTGCCGTGATACACAAGATGGAGCGCCCACTCCATTATTCAATCTGATGAGAAGCATCGTGTCTTGTAGACCACCACGGGAAAGGATCTTGTTCCCAAGTAAAACAAAATTCGAGACTTGCTCAGATTTGATTTTTTTTTAGTTTTGATAAAGTTTTCAATGAATTCTCATCGGGTTGCTTCTGAAAAGACCATCATTAGCTTGTCTGTAGTTACTAGGAAGACTTTAGTTCATTGCTGTAGATTTGATTACTTATGTTCTTATATATTCGAGCTCATATTCTGTAATTTAGTGTAATTAGCTCCTGCAAAATAAATTCATAGTGGACTTTTCAGGCGCCACATTGTTTTTGAATTAATTTTTTTTGTTGTGCTCTCTACAGCCCCATCATTTTTCAATAATGTTTTTTTAAATCATTAATCTTTATTTAACCGTATTCAAGATAAAACGGTATAAAATAGGGCTTTCTTAGGCTAAAATTTCAAGGCAGTATAATTATTATAAGCGCATCGGAAGCATTATTGCGGCCAGTCTTCTTTGCTGTTTTGAGGAATACGAAGCATGTCTTTCAAATTATATCGGTAAAGAACTGAGCGAGACTAGATTATGTAGGTGCCCTAATCCAATTTCCGCTCTTCTATTTCACAATTGCCGCTGTTCTATGTCACAATTGCCGCTATGCTATGTCACAATTGCGGCTGTTTTATATCACAATTGCCATTGTTCTACATCATAATTGCAACAGTTCTATTTCACAATTGACACTGCAACATACCACAATAATAGCCGCTCTTCTGTATCACATTCGCCGCTCTTCTTCATCACAATTGCCCGCACTAATTGTTCTGAGCTTGGCTTGTTCTTGGAAATTAGATCCAACTAATACGAGCTGATCTTGACGTGAGAGCTGTCCGTGCTTCTGCATACAAACGCGAGTAATTTGCTGCTTGCTTCATTGCTTAGAGTGTTACTTGCTGCATAGCTTGCTTCATTGCTTAGTGTTACTTGCTGCATAGCTTGCTTCATTGCTTAGTGTTACTTGCTGCATAGCNGCTTCTTTCATTGCTTGTTGCAGTGCTTGCTGCATTGCTTTTTTTATTGATTTCGGCATTGCTTGCTGCATTGCCTGTAGCATTACTTGTTGCAGTGCTTGCTGCATTGCTTTTTTTATTGATTTCGGCATTGCTTGCTGCCGAGCATCAAGTTTATATGGTCAGCTAAAGCGTTCGACTTCTTTGATGGCAACAGTTGACAGTTGATAAATTTTTTTATTTTCAAAGCTTTTATCATTTAAGAAAAGTTGGATAAATTTGTTCTCTAGTGGAGTATTTTTGGAATGACCCACTTCTTAGACTGAGTTTTATTACAATATCGGGCACTAAAATATGTCTTTAATTTTTATCATTTTGACAACTAAAAATTTCGGTCAGGAATCCAAAATAAAAGATCATTTAATTTTCATAAACGCTGAAATAAGAATTTATTGAAGCCTCTTAATGCAGATATTGTTCTTAAGTAATTATTTGCAACGGAGATGGACACTGCAAGTAAATGAATAATTGGATAAATAAGCAGGGCATACACTTAATTAAATGCGATAAAGAAGGCATACCTCGAGCACATACTGTAGGTAATTCTTACAGTGGAAATTTAGCAAATATTTAAACAACTCGCTTCCGAAAAATTAGACTTTCCTTCTGATAAGTTTTCCGGGAGCAGAAGAGGATAGAAGTGACACTTGAATAGTTTTTAGCCGCGGCTAACTTGAGAGCCTCACAACAAGTTTGGGGACTTGACCGAAACAAAGCAACGAGGCAAAGCTTTTCAGAGAGCAGGTACACACGGGGCTATATTGCCCCATCTTTGTTGTGTAGCGTGGAACGAAAACCAAAATGCTTGCAGAGCGAAGAGAACTGTGACATTCGCACTTTAATTACTCAGTTCAAGAAAAAATATTTTTTGGAGAAAAGCTTAATGTTTTTTTTTTCTTTTGGTCGAAAGTTAACGTCTTAATCCATATGGAATATAATTTTTTGAAATAATTCTATTAAGCTTTCATGTGCAATAAATAAACAAAATTTTAGAGACAGATATAGAAGGATTAATCCTCTTTGGACGTTAAACTATCATTATGAACTCATTTATATTTATTTAATTTTCACTGATATTCTAATATTTAGAAACATTGTTCTCATTTTCAAAACATGATGATATTCGTAATAAATTGTTTTGGAGCAAATGGTGGAGACTTAATGTCAAATAAATTTAATGAAGTTTTAGTGATGACTTAATTTTATGTAGTAGTTTCAGAACAGCTCAAATGTGAAGCACAGATATCCAGCGCACGTATTTCTACAATAGCCAAAACAAAATATTAAGCTCCTACAGATTTTAATTACTGTCCTCACAGTTGACTAATTTTAGTTGGTAAAATTTATTTCATATTTAATTTACAGCTATAAATTCATTAGCTTGATATTTACCAATAAAATATATGTTGAAAACATTCGGAATCTTTTTCAGTCAACGATGGACGTTGACTGAGATTGTTTTTTTTTTTTCTTCGCGGATTGGTAAAATTTTTAACCGGTTTTCATCTTATACGAGTACCATAATGTTAGGGCCATTATAAAATAATTTCAAATGTTTTGTAACAGATAATTGCTTATATTCTCATCCGCCGTCAGCGGTTAAGGAGGCCCAATTCTGATAAATTCTTGTTTAGAGAATTTTGTTCCGGTCACAAATTTTGTTCAATGCAAAAATTTAACTTCTAAGGCTGAGAAGATATTTAACCGGAACGTTGAAAATTACGGATACTCTCTTTGTTGTAGTGGATTTATTACCTAACGAGCATTAAAATAGTTGACCATGATGAATTGGAGCGCATGATTAGTGAATTTCATGAACGAGTTTTGTCGACAAATGTGCGGAAAAGATTACGCAGCTTGGACACTGGCGTATATATAAATCCTAGAATTTATACGAAATCATTCCGCTTGATCTGAGGAACTTTTGTAATTATCAGAGTAGCCATCACTCTAATTTACGGTCAAGTTCTATCAAAACTTCATCTCCAGCCGGCAAACCTGAAGAGCTCGATTAGTCCTGCGATCTAAACGCCGGAGAATCAGAGAGACGCAATGCCAGGAGTTTAGTGCATTGCGAGGGCTTAGATTTTCTTGTAATATAGTTGTTCTAATTGCTAACTCGGGAGTATAATGGTGAACAAGTTTGGTAACTTCAAGTGTAGTCCGAAGCATTTCTGGCGAAGTGTCCAACAAGTTTCAAAGCCATGGCTATGATTCCTATAAAAAATATCGTGTGAAAAATCGATATTAATATATCTTATACCTAAATGTGAGTAGTTTATCGTGCAAAAATCTTTATTTTCCAGAGAACACTTTTTTTATTTATACTAAATGTTGACATTAGCATAGCCTAGTAAAATTTGAATTTTTCTACGGTTGTATGGAGACGTTACACCAAAACACAATTCCAGATCCGTGTCTCAAAAATCATTTGTGTTATCGGTACTTATGTCTTGCATGCGTTGGGAAAAATGTCACAATTTATAGTAGTTCCACTACTCGAGCATATAAATAAAGTATTTCTGAAGCCAGGCTTGAGACTTTCAGCCGCAATATCGACTCCAGACGCTGACGTAAGCGAAGACTCCCAACTCTGATCTATACATGTTTATATTCGGAACGGAAATTCTGAGGTTCTTCTGCGTTATTGAGCTATAAATTCGTTCTCGGTGTAATGGGCGACACCTTCTATTATGGACGTTCCATCGCGGCCCCTCAAGTGAGGCTGTTGACTCAGACTTTCTCGAGCTGAGAGTTTGTTTCGTCTTACAAAAGAGTTTCCGTATACTCTGAAATATGCCTCAGAAAAGGAGCAAAAAATAATTGAAAAGTAGATATTTAACAACTGTTCTGCCATACTAACAATTATTAGCAATGTTCACTAAAATCAGAGAACATCTGCGAAATATTAAGCGATTTCTAAATTCTTTCTGTGCATCAACCGTTCTTGACGTTATATATTAATATCATGTCAGATTAAAAAGTCACATTTTATATTCAGCCGATAACATTTTCATGAGTATCGTTAAAAATGACAGTCGTACCGTCATTGTTAAAAAATCTTGATAGTCTTACATTACCCAGCATTTCACTTAATAGAATTTCAAAACATTCGACTGATTGAATGTCTGAAATAAAATCTAAATTTTAAACTTATGCTCAAAAATGCGACGAACAGTCGACATGTAGACGGGGCCATGCAGGTACCGAACTTCTTAGACAAATATCATTATGATGGCTCGCGGGCGAACAGCTCTTCCCATATGGTCTTTCCCTAAACATTTGATTCAATGTTACCTGAAAATTATCCACCAATTACCAATTGTTGAGATAATGAAGGTGAGAGGGGTAATTTTCAGCCCAATGAAGTCATTCTACATTGTTAAGAAGAATCAAATAATTATTTCGATTTGAAAGCTCACGCTTGTCCAGAATTGCATTAAGAGGGCCCAATTACTGGTGCGCATCACGCACTAACCGCAGAATCACCTGTCGCGAGACCGTCGCTTTGCTAGGATTGCTATAAGAATGCCCTGTTGATGGTGAGTGTCACGTAATAGCTGTAGCATCACATGTAGCGAGACCGTCACTTGGCTGTGATTGCTTTAAGAATGCCCTGTTGATGGTGAGTGTCACGTAATAGCTGTAGAATCACCTGTTGCGAGACCGTCACTTGGCTAGGATTGCTGAATGCCCAGTTGATGGTGAGTATCACCCAATAGCTGCAGAATCACATGTAGCGAGACCGTCACTTGGCTAGGATTGCCCCCATAAAGTCCAGGCGTTGATACATCGGGTGCTTGTACCCCAAAATCCACGTTGGTGATCACCTGCCGCTGCAACGCATCGCGTCGTTTCCGAAGTTTCTGCGCCGTCAACTCTCATTTGTAAGCGATGCCTCCTGACGAGACACGTATAACGTGCCCAAAAAATGGTTAACTCCAAAAACATGCGGTTTTACGATGCACGACAAGCGGGCCATCGCGATGGAGAGAAAATTCTTCACTGTGGAAAAGGAAATTTCGGCAACAAGCTTGATTTTACCAAGTAAAACTTTTTTTGTTCGTGGTGTGCTTGAGGGACAAAACTGCAGTTCAAGAGGATCCAAATAACATTAATTTGTTCTTTGAATTTATAATATTTTAACCTCGTGCGAAATTGTATTGTTAAAAGCAGAGAAGAATTTAGATGTGCTGGAATTATTCAATAGTACATTTTTTCCAATGATTGGGCGATCACGGATTCTTCAATCAGGTGGTGCTGTGGTTTTGAAATGGAAAATTTTGATTTGATTCAACTGTATTCAGAATTTGTTCAAACTAATTAGGCGCATAAAATTCACGCAAGGGTTAAGATGAAACTAGGAAATCCTTCCTCTTAATCTCGTTTGAAAATCCTCGATGGATGTCAGTGATAAACCGGCGACCAAAGCTCAATAGCACATCTTGAAGAGGTCTATAGGTTAATCGATGTTTTAAATGGATGTCGGTTGATTTTTTCGACAGTCAGTTTTCATCAGCATCTCTTGATATTGTCTATGGGATGCCTAAATAGGTCAATTGATGTCAGTGGATTTTGCCTGCGGCCACTGCTCATCAACAGCTCCTGAAGAGGCCTGTAGACCACTTAAATATGTAAGGGACGACGTCAATGGATAACGGTTGACTTTACCTGCGGTCAACGCTTATCAGCACCAATTGAAGATGTCGGTAAACCTCCTAAACAGGTCAATGAATATTCTAAAGGAAAATTGGTTGATACGATACGAATATGTCCTGCAGTCAATGCTCTTTGGCTTCTCTTAAAGGGGTCTGTAGACCATTAAGTAGGTCAATGGATATCCTACAGGGACGTCGGTGAATTTTGCCTATACGGTCAATGTTCATTAGCACCTCTTGAAGAGTCTGTAGACCACCTAAATAGGTCGGCAAAAGTTAGGGGCCTCGACGTCCAGCACCTGGAGCCTCATCGAACTCTTGACCAGAAGGCTAAGGCCACAAAGGAAAGCCCCTTATTTTCCTTGCCGCTGGAGCGTCTTTACGTTCTGAGGGCGAGTTTGGTGGCCACATGCGGCCAGTCTCTCCCTCTTATTTTTTTGGACCCGAGTTAACTTGTGATATTAGTTTTGTGCAGGAACTTACAATATAGCACAAAATTAGAGAAGTTACTGAGGCTTTCATTCTTTGCAGAGAAGATGAGCTTTTCAGGGATCAATACTTCCAAACGGCCAATGGTATATTATACTCCTTCGACGACTCATGATGAATGCCAACGCTAGAAGTTATTATCGTTCTAATTTTTTTCTTAACCTTTGATCTATATCCGATATTATTTAGATATATATTTCAGCTTACAATATTGTACTTCATATACTTTTGGTTCTTTTGCATGATCCATATGCGACAATTTCAAGGCTACAAAATTTCATTTGAAATAATTCACTGATACCTTATTTAGCCGGGCTAAACTGGGTCAGGATGAACCGCACAAGGTAAAAAGAGCATCGCTATTTGGCCAGGTCTCACAATCGCTTCCCTGAGTGCTCGGCTGAAATCAGGCGTGCACCAGCAGCAGGAGGTGGCATTAATGAGTCCGTTGGGCTTGAGGAAGTAAATCTTCAGAGCTCGGCGAGACCTGGCCGCAAGATGGCGCCAATGAGGTAATTCTGCGGCTAATGGTACCGCCAAATGGCTACAATCAATTTAGCACATGGGCGCAAATTGCTCACAGAAGCTCAAGCTTAACTTGATGGAAGGCTTAAGCCGAACTCCTTGACTTCGCTGCTTGCTGAGCGGAAACCTGCATTTCCGAAACGTCCAGCTGAAGCTAACTGTAAATTTGTTAAGAATTAGAATTTGGACAGCTTCTGTATGCAGGTTGTAATGGTTTTTGATAATTGGTAATTGGAAAATTTTAATGCGCATATTTTTTGTTAATTGTTCTTCATAGTTGTCAAATTTTGACACCATGTTTCTTAGTGGTTTTTAATACGGTGGTTCGTCAGTGGTATTTTATATTGATCAAAATTAATATAAATATTTGGGCGACATATACTGGAGCGAAAGGTTTCGGATAGCTTCTTAATTTCGTAATTTTTGATGAAATTCAGCATGTGTGGTCAGGCGATGACCATTCCATTGACCTCCCATAGTTCAAACGAAATTTATTACAAAATTAAAGTGACAACTGAATCTTAGTCGATATTCTCTTTAACAGAGATTTATTTCTGGTGAAATGTAAAAAATGCTGAGTTTCTTGAATTGCACTTATCAGGCCTGTCATTTGTTTATTTGATTCCAAAAGCTCTACCGCGTTATGCAGTAGGTCCTGCAACTACCAAGCGTAGAAACTCAGTGTCTTGCAGATTTCCAGTCTCCGCTGCTCCAGGTCGACAGCTTTCCTTCTGCCTGCATTTTAAAATTTTCGCGTCAGCTGTTGAAAAGGATTTATCGCAGTGATTAAGCGAACGTCTAAAATGCTTCTTTAATACATATTTTTAGAATTCTCAAAATTATTATGCCTTGAATAATGGAGCTCTATTAGTGGTAAATAAAGAAATACTTAAGCTGAGGAAATATAAATAAGTAACAGAATATATAGTACTCGCTGATGACCACCAAATTGTATTGAATAATATTTAGGTTTCTAATTTAAAAGTGATGTCTTGTGAAGCATCTCTTATTCGATTTTAAGTTTGTTGATTCCAGATACTTTATGTTTTAACCTGATTTTATTCTACTATATTTTACGTAAAGACTAGAATGACGACAAGCGATATGGTTCTCTGGACATAAGAACTCGGGGGAAAAACGAATGTGGTTACCACCTAGAATCGTGATAATTGGTTAAAATAATAATCAACCGCGAATCAACTCAAGTTTGGAAGGGATCAAAAGTTAGCTAAAGCAGACATGGCAGAGATTTTTGATTGTTATTACATCCTTAGATTTGTTAATTAAAACAAAATTCCACCTAATGGCGAAACGTACTTTCTTCAATTTGTACACGATATTTTGAAGAGTGATAATCAAGTAAGAGGGACTTGGAGTTTATTTATTTGTATGCAATGCCTGTTCGTTTCTACTGTCTGTTATTAGGAAGGATATTGGACGAGCTTGGCTCTGTCAGCGACAGGAAATTCCAGAAAAACGTCGCGACAGAGACGAATTTTCTTTCCCATTAGCCATTAGACGTTGAAAAAACGTCCATTAAACGATGTATACTTGACATAAATTCGCAATCAATGTTTTTTTCCAGTAATAGACTGCTGGGTTACCAGTGTTTCCTTTCTCCAGAGGGGACTAAAATAAATCTTTTTCGACGTATAAACAAGAATTAGTTAATGAAAGAAATCGATGAACGGCCGCAATATCAGCAGGGCAGTAAACTAATAACTGCAGAATTTGCATGAGGCACCGGTAATCAAATTTCACCGGTAAACCTTCATGCTCGCGACAAATATGATGTACCAATATGCTGAATACTTTAAATAAATTCAGTAGCCTTCTGAAACAAAAACAACTTTCGTCAAAGAACTATTTCGGTTTTCTCCAACGCTATTTCTTCATTATTGTGGATTCTTTTCATCAGCCAGCTGAATTATGAGATAGACGACCTCCTCACTAAAAGATTGCAAAATTAAGAAAAATCCCTCGAGAATCTCCACCCAAGACTCGGCCCGAGAAAACTTCGGGTGTTCGCTGGCCCCCGGTCCCAGGCACGCGTCAGGCCCATAATCGTGTGGTTCAGTTGGCCCTGAATTAATTATCTCGTACGGTATATATTTATTTTGATATACGATATATTAAAGATATTATTTAGTCTATTGTGTAAGTGATTGAACAAACCTCCGAGACCGAGACCAAATAAGTTACCTCGCTATTCAGATTGTTCAGAAGCTTTCGCTAATATGAGACGAGATGCGGCGTTGCAATTCCATTCACAATTTCACAGCGAAATATTTTGTTCCTAATCTTAATAACGGATTGAGGCCTCAACAAAACAGAATATCACATATTTCAGCCCTGAGATTTAAAGTGTCGAAATCTGCACTAAATGTCAAGAGGAATATATTAGTTTCTATCGAATGAAAATGCATGCCCATATATCATAAATTAATTTTCGGATGAAAAGATTTTCTTTGATTTAACTTCAGTTGATAATTGAGTCAAACGATTTTTTATCAACCAAATATCGCTAGACACTGGTTTCAAAAGATTTCTAAGAGCTAATCAAATACCATATCAAAGGAAACACCTACAGAATTATTAATTGCCGGAAAAAATTATTTTCTCACTAAAAGCGCGCAGCAAAGCGACGTGAATTCGAAACTTAACGTTCCTTCAGAGCGACGCGTCAGACGGCGACGCTCCAGAGCTAATGATCGTTCAAGTTTCTTTGTGCTTCGTTGACAGCGCGACAGAAACCCTTCTGAACTTCCATTATCGCGACCTGGCAAGATACCCAGCTATGCCTTCAAAAAGTTTTTTTTGAGGGAACGTTAATTCAAAGAAAAATGAAAGACTTTAGATAGGCACTTACTTCGTGTCAATAGTACAAAGTTGTTAATGGTCATCGCCTACGTTGTAATTGAATATTTTAATTGGACAGATTTAACTTGATTCATGATTTGCGATTGTTTGAAAGTAAAATCATCTACATAAATGGGATTTTGTGAGAATATTAAATGTTTTAATATCAATTATTATTATATGCAGAAATAAAAAAAAAGGAATTTAAAATCAACGAATATGACTAGAAAATGCACAAAACTCTCATCGAAAACGCCGAGGATACCAGCCTTATTATCCATTCGTTATAATAGATAGTCAAAAAAAAAGCCCAAAAAAAGATATAAATATTAAAATCCCGTTTGATAAATTATAGCCAGGAGCACAGAAAGTACCCTTGGGTTCACAATCCTTTCGTTGAAAGGAGTTCAATCATAAGAAAGCGCACAAAACCGCTATTTCCTTTTTCTTTCATTTAAAACCACCGATAAGAATACTTCAAAATTTGTTTAGAAATAAGCATTAAAAATGATACACTGGTTTTTCTGGGAAAGTGAAAGTTTGTCTTCTCAGAGCTAAAAAAATCATCGATCGCCAGTAGCGTTAAAAAATCTAGCATTTTTTATTGGAACTCAAGCCCTTTAATAGAGTGATTTATAGAAATACGTCTAGAAAGTTGTTAGAAGTAACCGCGAAAATTAACCAACACTGATCTATATAAAGACGAGTCTGACCTTTGAAGGGACGGTCCGCAACCAAAGACCAAAATACGACAGCATGAGCTTGTCTTGCAGCTGAAACCGACAAACGATCCTATAAACTCTAATGGAATCCGCTGATCTGAGCCATACTTTGCCGCACAACTCATAAGCCCATTCTCATAGCAGATACTTTGTATATATCGTCGAGATTTGCTGCGGTTCTTATTGAAGCGTGCATCCTCCTCCACCAGACCATATTGGGTCCATGCTCTTCGATGCCGTCGATATCGAAAATAATTCCTAGGACATCATGGCAATTTTTTCTGCACTGACCTTGTAGAAAAAATATAGATATTGGCCTTTGCAAAAATGAATCAATTTCACCAACAGCTCGTTTTCAAGAACATTGAAAATTTATTATTGCATTGAATGAAGTAAAAAATAATTTAGAAATATGCTCTGTATAAAAATCATGTGTAAATATCGATTTTTTTTATAATATTTCGTAGAAAAGTGTACTATGTTAACGAGAACACCGTGAAAGGAGAATATGTGTAGGGCATTTTAGGGTTTCTAGGAGAAAAATTTTGTATTCTGCCAAATTCTGCACAAGTTCTTGTACAAGTTTTGTTCATTCTTGTCTGTAATGGGCTGTTTTAATTTCCTTGCTGATTTTAGTGAACTATTTCAACTGTTTAACCGACAGCAGTGGACTGTCTTATAAATATCTGACATGTAGTGTGTATGCAAAATAAATTCACAGACAATCTGTCTGCATTTCCGCTATTGATTTGGCCGCTTTCTCTGCGCATTAAATTACCCAGATGGCAGATTAGGAAAAATATCATTAGAAATAAGTGACATAATTCACAAGTATCATCACTCACTCACCTGTCATGAAATCTCAGTTTAATCTCAGATTTGCATGTCAAGCCAGCTCAACTGTGCTCAATATTATACTCAATTACTGCTTTTGAGCTCATTAAACTACTAGAAGAGCCGAACAAAGTATCTCTTAAAATATTCTGTGATACTGGTTCTATAGATAATTTTATTGCATTTTATTCAAATCAAGAGGTAATTTACGTAGGAAATTAGTTATGAACAGTTACCTAAGCAATGAAATCTAAACAGACTACGACTGACAACTTCACCAACTTCACAAAAATTTCACCTTTACCTTTTCCGTAGAAAAACCTATTACTATGTTTCACAATGCAGTGGAATGCAATAGCGGCAAAAATATCTTCAAGCTTAAAAAATTATTTCTTTTAAATTGTGAGCCCCGTTAATCATGACGTCATTTATTGTACCTAAAAATTTTGCACAATTAAGTCGGATAATTGGTTGGATTTTCGATTTGTTACGCATTTGCAGAATTTCATGACGGCTCATGGGTATCTCTCTCATTAGCTTCATTTTCACGATTGATTAATGTAATTCAGTGCAATTAACATCAATATATAATCAACATATACAGTATACCAGTGGTTCCCAAAGTGGGCGATATCGCCCCCCTAGGGGCGGTGGAAAGATTTTGGGGGGCGGTAAGGAAGAAGAGTGCGGTAGGGGGACGATAGGGGGGCGGTAGTCCGAAGTCGATGTCAGAAGTTCGAACGTTTGTTTGACTATTTGTACACAACACGAGCAGCACATGACTCCCAGCGATGGTTTTGTCCCTCAGATCTGTTTTTTAACCTCTCCTGTGTTTACGTCCTGGAAAAATTAAGCGGCCGGTCTCGCGGCCGGTCTCACGGAAAATTTCCAAATTCAATGTCTTTTAAAATTGCAGCGTACTAAATTTCAAGAAAGAGGCGTATGTCTGTGGGGGGCGCTAGAAATTCACTAGTGAGCCAAAGAGGGCGCTGGCCTGAAAAAGTTTGGGAACCACTGCAGTATACAATTCAGCGCAATTTTTGTTCCCACTCTCTTCAGGCTTTCAAGTAAGGTAATGTCACGGTCCTACTGTGAGTGGTAGAAAGGTGTGATCACGTAGAAAATAAAAAGAATTTTAAATCGAAATTTCGATAATGAATATTTCAAACTCTGAGTGTAGGGAAACAAAATTCTCTGGTAAACACGAAATGTTTCAAAGCCTGTTTTTCTACACAGCTCTCCTGTTTTAATCACAAACTAACACACGTAGATGAATGCTTCCCCAGACGTAAAAGGAATTTCCCCCAAAAATTATTTAAAGATACCATAGCAACTGTTGGTGCAAAGATGTGTTGCTTTTGGTCGGTGCGGTGCGAAGCAAGCGCGTCTGCGATCCCCGGGCACTAAAAGCCTTCTGCTGTGTCCCATCGCTGATGACGAACGCGTGTCTAGACGAACGCGATGACGAACGCGTGTCTAGAAGAACGCGATGACGAACGCGTGTCTAGAAGAACGCGATGACGAACGTGTGTCTAGACGAACGCGATGACGAACGCGTGTCTAGACGAGCGTGATGACGAACGCGTGTCTAGACGAACGTGACGACGAACGTGTCTAGGCGATAATGATGACGAACGCGTGTCTAGACGAACGTTACGACGAACGTGTGTCAAGACGAACGCGATGACGAACGGGTGTCTAGACGAACATGATGACGAACGCGTGTCTAGACGAACGTGACGACGAACGTGTCTAGGCGAACATGATGACGAACGCGTGTCTAGGCGAACGCGATGACGAACGTGTGTCTAGAAGAACGCGATGACGAACGCGTATCTAGACGAATGTGATGAGGAACGCGTGTCTAGACGAACGCAATGACGAACGCGTTTCTAAACGAACGCAGTGACGAACGCGTGTCTAGACGAACGTGATGACGAACGCGTGTCTAGACGAACGTGATGACGAACGCATGTCTAAACGAATGTGATGACGAACGCATGTCTAAACGAACGTGATGACGAACGCGTGTCTAAACGAATGTGATGACGAACGCGTGTCTAGACAAATGTGATGACGAACGCGTGTCTAACGAACCGCGATGACGAACGCGTGTCTAGACGAACGTGATGACGAACGCGTGTCTAGACGAACGTTATGACGAACGCGTGTCTAGACGAACGCGAAGAGGTGCATTGGATTAATTTATCATCTCCATACTTTCTAATTCGTAATGAAGAGATAGGAAGATGTATACATAAATGTCTCAGATAGGATGATGTATACATAAACGTCTCAGATAGGATGATGTATACATAAACGTCTCAGTTTTATTTTAAACTAATTGATTTGCTCCGCATTCTGCTGAGGTTCACATCACTAAGCAAATTGTTCACAAGAAATGTCACAATTGACATTTCTTCCACATGAGCCAAATGTTCAGGTGGAAGCATTATATACATTGACATTCTCATGCATTGAAATTCTTCAGCTTGAGCCTAAACTTTATTCGGTTGATAGTTTAAAACCACATTCTGGATTAGAAGATTATTTTTGTTTTATATTATTATAATAACTGATTTCCTTCGATTCAAATAAAATCGAGCAAATATAATTTTTCAGAAGAAGCTAAAATTAATTTCCGTAACCTGGAAGGGATTTAGTGAAGTTAAAATTTATATAAGGTCATGCAGGAAAAATTATTCAATAAAATGGAATCCTCAGCTGACTTGCCTTGACCACTGAATAATTATCGTTATGTTGCATAATTATGAAATATGTCATTCATTTACCAATTGCTTCACCTGCAGTTGCGTTCATATTCGAGGTTCCCAACACCCAAAGAAATTAATGAGACTTTCTCAAAATAGCGATGCATTTTTGGTCGACTTGAACCCCTTTGGTCCGGAAAAAAACGTATCAGTGCTACACGTATCAAGTGTGTCACCACCATTTGCACAATATTACCCACTTATTTTTCTTAGTGAACACAAGGCGATGGAAGCCTGGTGTCAGGGCGCCTCGGTTTCCTCAAGAGGCGATCTAAGCTTCGAAAAAAAATTCGAAGGCAGTGCAGAATTTGGACGAGATTGCCGGTGAGAGAATGAAGTTCGTAAGGCGATTAGGAGTCGAATTCATGCATTGTTCTTATACTCACGGCGGCGCGAGATAGCTTAGCAGCTGAAGCGCTAGTAATCATAGGGTCACTAAACTAACTTATACTCACGGAACGAATGGGGCTGATTGTTCAGATAGTGACACACTTTCTCACCCACGACACAAGCAGCAAGCGGACGTAGCATTGATACGCGATTCGGCCGGGTCATTCAGGGTCGGGATGAGCAACAAAAAAGTAAGATGTGCATTGCTATTTTGACGATGACCCTATCATTTGTCAGAGTGTTGATAGCGGTGGCATTTCACTTACACGCACGAACGCCGGAATTCGTGCTTACATTCACCACGCTGCAATTTGTTCTGCTAAACGTAGTTAATCACGAAAGCTGGTTGATTATAATGTTGAATTTAATGTTGAACCTTCGCAAATAGTAATGTAACTTTCAAATATATTGTTGCGTCATTATATTTTCCTAAAATCTTGTGCACAAATGTACCACAAAATATTTTATTAATTCAATCCACAAAATATTTTACTAATTCAATCGAAACTGTAAACCACCCGAGATTGCCTACCTGCGATGAATGCAATATTCAAGAGGCTGACTTGAGAGTGTCTAGACTGGCCTGTTATCGCACGACAGCTCAAATTTAAAGCTAAAGCTCCAGAGTCACCAAGGGAGCTCAGCTTCAACGCTCTCGTCACCAGGGTCCGGTCAATTCTCTATGCAATTCCAATATCCGAATTATATTAATTATATAAAAAATTTAGTGAAGTTTAAAATATACTTTTTTATTTTAAGCTAAAGCACCGGAGTCACCAAGGGAGCTCAGCTTGAACGGTAAGGGAACAGTGCTCCCGTCTCCAGGGTCCGGTCAGCTCCCTATATGCAATTCCAATATCCGAATTATATTAATTTCATACAATAATTAAATAAAGTTTAAATATACTTTTTTATTTAAAGCTTAAGCACCGGAGTCACCGAACGAGATCAGATTGAACGCTGAAGGAGCGCCGCCGTTTCCGTCCCGAGGGTCCCGGTCAGCCCCTATGCAATTCCAATATCCGAATTATATTAATTATATGAAAAATTTAGTGAAGCTTAAAATATACTTTTTTATTTTAAGCTAAAGCACCGGAGTCACCAAGGGACCTCAGATTGAACGCTGAAGGAGCGGCGACGTTTCCGTCCCGAGGGTCCGGTCAGCTTCTCTGCAATTCCAATATCCGATGCCGGCAAACGGTGTCGCCCGTCACGGTCTCCAAATGAAAACGGCGCCTTCCATTTAACTAAGCAAACATTTCCACCCACACTCGAGGTAACCAGGCTAACCGAGGTGAAATGTAGCCGAAATATTTTCAACAGTCTTGCAATTCAATTGGCCTTTAGGAGAAATTGTAATTCAGATATAATTAATTCAATTTCATTGGTTTAGAGCTGGTACGATGCTGGTTTGAATGTGAGATGTTCTAATTCTGATATTGCTTATTTCTGCCCTTATAATAAAATAATACCTGGCACATTTTATTGGAATTAAAGAAAGTTGCTGAGAGCCATTAATAAACTTTTCATTTGCATCAAAGTTTGTCTTTTTTTAAGTTTGTTTGGAGCCCTGGCACTGTAAACATAGAGAGAGGTTCTTCTAGTGAACAGTTTCTATGTACGATGCTAATCATGCCGGAATTTTCCCTGTGCCTGAAAATGTATTCTGAGTGGAAGAACAGTCAGGTAATAAAAAACTGGCAGGAAATTATCGGAACAAAATTAAAAATTTTACTTATAAAATAGGCATAGATAAATGCAATATTCAAGAGGCTGACTTGAGAGTGTCTAGACTGGCCTGTTATCGCACGACAGCTCAAATTTAAAGCTAAAGCTCCAGAGTCACCAAGGGAGCTCAGCTTCAACGCTCTCGTCACCAGGGTCCGGTCAATTCTCTATGCAATTCCAATATCCGAATTATATTAATTATATAAAAAATTTAGTGAAGTTTAAAATATACTTTTTTATTTTAAGCTAAAGCACCGGAGTCACCAAGGGAGCTCAGCTTGAACGGTAAGGGAACAGTGCTCCCGTCTCCAGGGTCCGGTCAGCTCCCTATATGCAATTCCAATATCCGAATTATATTAATTTCATACAATAATTAAATAAAGTTTAAATATACTTTTTTATTTAAAGCTTAAGCACCGGAGTCACCGAACGAGATCAGATTGAACGCTGAAGGAGCGCCGCCGTTTCCGTCCCGAGGGTCCCGGTCAGCCCCTATGCAATTCCAATATCCGAATTATATTAATTATATGAAAAATTTAGTGAAGCTTAAAATATACTTTTTTATTTTAAGCTAAAGCACCGGAGTCACCAAGGGACCTCAGATTGAACGCTGAAGGAGCGGCGACGTTTCCGTCCCGAGGGTCCGGTCAGCTTCTCTGCAATTCCAATATCCGATGCCGGCAAACGGTGTCGCCCGTCACGGTCTCCAAATGAAAACGGCGCCTTCCATTTAACTAAGCAAACATTTCCACCCACACTCGAGGTAACCAGGCTAACCGAGGTGAAATGTAGCCGAAATATTTTCAACAGTCTTGTAATTCAATTGCCTTAGGGAGAAAATCACCTGCACCAATTGCAATTCAGATATAGGTAATTAATTCAATTTCATTGGTTTAGAGCTGGTAAGATGTTGGTTCGAATGTTAAATGTTCTAATTCAGATATTGCATGCGTATTTCATCATAGGCATTTGGCATTATTTATGCCCAGATAATATCTGGTACAATTTTATTAGAGTTGAAGAAAGTTGCTTACTGGGAGCCATTAATGAACTTTTCATTTTCATCAAAGTTGGCCTTTTTTAATTTGTTTGGAGCCCTGGCACTGTAAATATAGAGAGGTTGTTTAGTGAACATTTCTTGGTACGATACTAATCGTGTCGGAATTTTTCCTGTACCTGAAAATTTATTCTGAGTGGAAGAACAGTCAGGCAATGAAAAACTAGAAGGAAAATATCGGAATAAATATAAAAAATTCACTTATAAAATATGCATAGATGAATTTAATTTAAAAGTAAAATAAAAAGTTTATTTCGGAAATTTGTAGCGTAAGTTATACGTTTGATTTAAATTGTGGGCTTGATAAAACAATAATTTTAATAGCGGAATTAAAAAAAACGGTAATCTAAAATTACAAGGAAGGCGACGATCCAGGTAAAAGCGAGGTTAAGCTGCGATAGTAATAATCATATGTAAAAATTTATTTTAGGCTTCCTTAATTTTCGTTGTTATATTATGATGTGAGTCTAGGAAAATAAGCTGAAATTAGTAAGGTGATACGATGAAGCGCCGCTTCACTTTCCATAATCTTTCCATATCTCTATTGTAAATCGTCACCAAACGACGCAGGCGCAACAGTAAGGGATAAACTGGAGTTCACACACATTAAAAACCATTGCAGATCTTAATCAAGTTTGGTTATTTGAATGAAGACAAATCAAAAAGAATTTAACGCCTTCCAAGGGACATATCTCGTAATGCAATTTCCGAGACACTTTATTTTCTTGCAGATGCAATATTATGGAATTTTGCCATTTTAAACAAAGCGCAACAATAAAATTTAGCTTTTTCGTCGAATGCACCAAGTTTTCAGGTTTGGCACTATAAAATCATTAATTGCAGGGAAATATAAATACAAAGTCATTCACTATTATATGAGATTATTCGAAGGCGCATCGGTGCATGTGGCATTGATGGCACCGCTGCCCATGCCCCGCCTCTAGACGGCAGATGTCTACACTCACCAAGTGAAACTTCTCATCCGCTGTTTATGGGCATGCGAAGCCTTTTTTTATTTCATTAGTGTGATATCACGTCAGGGGTTGCTATAATCACAATTCTGTTATTTTTTATTTGTTCTTTCACTTCATTAATGAATTTTCTCCACACTAACTTAATAATAATTTCTATTGTCGACTTCGGAAGTCAGGCAGATACTCGATCGGACGGGTTACTCCATAATAACAATTTCGCGATGATTTGTTCACCAATTTAGAATATTTTGTTCTCAGATGTCCAAAATGGAATAACAGAGGGAAACATAATTAATCTATTGAGAGCATAACATAAACATAATTAGAAACACACATCAAATAGAAACATAATTCACAGTAGTTTCTTGACTGAAGTACTTATATATTTGGGATTATATAATTCATAGATAAATTTTATTCACACAGTTATTTTTTTATTGTAAATCTTAGTAAACAGTACTTATATCTGACCTGAATTATCTTAGAAACTTACCATTCTTTTTCTATCCATTCCCTCTGTGAGTAGGATTACATATTTGTAAATAGTTTAGAGATTCAGAACCAGAAAATTGTAACTCTCCTCGTCAGTTCAATGTGTTCAATCCTGGAAATTGTCCTATCAAAGCACATATGCTTTTTAATTAATTACTTCCTGTCTAGGTTATAATGATTAAAACACCAAATATCGTCCACGTTTCGTATGTTCTGCAGGCAGAAGTCACGAAGCCAGCCGTTTCATTACACATCTGATAAGATAACGCAAAAAATAATTTTAACCTCAACAATTTAGAATAAACCCAATGCAATCACGTCCAGTATCAAAGCTTCATGTTCAATTATTGTAACATCAGATGCGTCAATTACTTGACTGTCGCAAGGAGATTAAGGTTAATAATCAACTGAGGTAATTACTCGTCAATTCAAACTTGATCAAATAAACGGAATTCAACAAGTTTGGAATACAAATTAGTAAAATAATTGTTTTGGGATCAAGACATTAGTTTCTATTAATTCAATTCTAGTCATACAGGATTTAGCTCCATTATATGTTACCATCAACAAGCTATTCCACTTTTGTTGTGTTTGTTTAGCTTCGCTATCGACTTTGACACAGGCTTTAATCCCGCAAACGAAAACACTTTATCCAGTAAGTCGGCACGGAATTGCGAAGCTTTGGAGTGCGAAGCGCAATACTGCGGATCAATCGACAGCGCTGCGGCAACGCAATAAATTACGGAAAAATTGCAGCTTCTCGGCCCTGATGGAAGCATTTTCGGGTGAATGAAGTGACCTCGATTGGAGTGTCTTGCCGCCAACAGTCAAGTCTTGTTCCCAAGTCCACAAACCAATTTTATTGGATCTTCTGATTTGATAAAATGAAAGTGGACTAGTGAATGCATAGGAGGCATGGTGTGACTGCATAGGAAAGTTTCCGTTGCAGTAGTCTATTAAGTAAACATTTATTAAAACAGAGACTTCAATGATAACTGACTTTACACTTAAGATTGCCTAGCAATACTTAATTTCACTACTGGAAGAATGGATGAACCAAATAATAAACTTAGGCAGAAAAAAATTACAAATGTCTGTATAAATAATTGACACGAAATTCTAAACTGTGAATAATATATTTTTCAAAAATGAATCCACGATTTGGGTAGTTGTTAAATTTGAAAATAATAAATTTATAGGTGAATTTAAATTAAAGTGAATTTGTCCATTTTTCAACATTGATTGTGCGTTCAGAGATCTCACTTCTCACACGAAAGCGATGAAAATTCGTTAATCAGAATCAGGATTGGATTCTAATTCCAATTAGGCCAGCATGAATTTCATTAACCGTATTGAACAATTACATTGTCTAAAACGCAGCTGAACTTTTAGGGAGTCAGCAAGAATCATTGAATTTATTGTTAATCTATAATTTGGTTATTTGAAAAACTAATATGAATACAATGAGTATGCAGATTCCATAGACGAATATTGAAGAAAATTTTAATTTGTGAACTTTTCTCATTTGGAATCTATAAATAAAATCAATGTTAAATAAATGAACTATCGACCCACATTTCAGTCATCATAAATGATACTCTATTTTCCGTTGCAATTCTGCTTGATACAAAATTAGGAAGAAAATTTAGGAAAATTCCTCGGTAAAGAATTTTAGAATGTAATGTGTGTGTTTGTTTAGAATGTGTGTGTGTTTAGAATGTAACGAATGCTCTTTGTGTGCCACCATTTGACTTTTATTTTAACTTAAAAATCCCAACTCTGGATTGCACACACATTATTCGCACAGAACCTGAATGATAAAATTTCACCCAAATTTTTGCTCGACTGATTGCTAGACATTCATTACTCAATGAGAATTGACTCTTTAGGCAATAAATATGAGTGTTGAATTCTAATTTCTTTGAGCCAACTGAGGAACATTTATAACCACCGACTTGAATCAAGTAATCGATCCATGAAGCTGCAGAGTTTGCCGTGTAAACATCAGACCTCGAGCTCTCAATCAAGAATCAATCAAACACCAGTCAGCCGGTTAATTTCAACGCACTTATGGTTGATTTATGTGAAATATTATTGTCCAGTGATCGCCCGAATTGTGAATTATTTCAAATTAAATGAGAAATAAGTGTAGTAGAAAGACAACACATTTCCCCTGGAGGTTTCAAATTTTAAAAAGCTTTAAAATAAATCATTAGAAAACTTTCAAATTTCAAATCGGTCAAAGTGGTAAAATTATTAATTTTGTAAAATGGTAAAAAGTGGTAGAAGTATGGCAATGGCATAATGACATAAAATGGCAAATTATGGCAATGGCAAAGTGGTAAAACTAATGTTGTGATTGCGAAACCTTGTTAATATTGTCTCATACTGTATGTTTCAGCGATACTATATCGTATCCATTATAGGCAATATTTTCCCTGAAAGGAATATATTTTCTGCCAAATTGAGTTCATAATGCTGTTAAGTAAGCCTCATTCCAGAATTTGTTGTCTGTGGGATAAATAGAATTTCTTCGATTTCAAAGTTACAACGATATTTGACAGTTACTTTCCAAATTAAATTTTAATTCAGCCTTGTAACTTTGTTGGAAAAAGTTCCGAAAACTTAAGAAACGATAATATATAGACTTTTTAAAATAGGAAATTAATTTAATTAAAGCACCAAAGTAAGGCGTAAGTCCACGTTTCGTATGTTCTGCAGGCGTAAGTCACGAAGCCAGCCGTTTCCTTGCACATCGGATAAGCTAAAGCAAAAAAAAAATAATGTTGTCCTACACAATTTAGTTGTTAAGCTAATGAGTAAATACAGTAAAAATCTCGAGTATTAGTTAACTACTCGAGGTGATAAAAATTGGTAAAAAAGTTCAAATGATAATTATTCTCCTGAGCCGAAGACTTGCAAAATTAAATGACCAAGTAAAAGGTAGAATTTTTGACGCGACACTAAATGTTTGCATGCTTACAAATTATTCCCTCTGTGTGCACAGAAAAATTGCACTGAATTAATGTTTGACGTTCTTCTCATTTGAGTTTGAAGTTGTAATTTTACAAAACGTAATTTGATAGACTATGAAGTAGCATTCACAATTTATATATAATCAGGGAAAGTCAATGCGGACGAAGTTTGAAATATGATAGAGAATTTCTTAAAAATTTATCCGTTATCCAAATTTTTATGTCAAGTCAAAACTGAGACCTTGAAAACTGCGTGAGAGTTTCGGTTCGACTGCTAGCTCTTATTTGACTTAAATAGTATCTTCTGAACCTTATCTGCTTATTAAGGACCTAAACACTCGAATATACTGTCACTGTTCGTTAATAGCTCAGAACATAACATCTTCTGTAAATTAGCCACTACCATCTATTTTCTTATGGACACGTCTGTAATTAATCTTAAAGTCTTTCTCAATTGTTTATGATAATTACTCTACTTTCAATAATTTCTCACCGGCCTCAGTAATTCCCCCCCCCCCCCAAATAAAAGCATTTACATTTAGAAAGTTATCATTGACCTAAAGGGTTTATGACCTCACATGCACAATATCCAAGAATGTAACGGCTCATATCATGCAGCTTTGCATCCGCAATGTGCCGGTGTCGTCAATATAGCGCCGCGGCCAGAGACTGTATTATTTTGTGGACCATTTAACGGGCATGCCAGCTCAACTGTGCTCAATATTATACCCAATTACTACTATTGAGCTCAATAAACTACTGAAAGAGCCGTTAAAAACTGTCAAGTTATCTCTTATCCTCAAATATTCTCTGACACTGGTTCTATAGAGGATATTATTGCATTTTATTCAGAATGAAGAGGGAATTTACATAGGAAATTAGTTGTGAACAGCTATCCAAACAATGGAATCTAATCAGACTACGACTGAAAACTCATCACAAACTTCAGAAAAATTTCACCTCCTCCTACTCCGAGGAATATCCTATCATTATATTTCATAATGAAGTAGAATGCAATAGCGGAAAAAATATCTTAAACTTGGAAACAAAATGAATCTCTTATAATTGTCAGCCACGTTAATCTTGATGCCATTTATTGTACCTAGAAATTTTACACTGGCTAAGTCGGATAATTAGTTGTATGTTTGATTTTTATTTAATTGTTTCGCAGTTGCAGAATTTCCTGACGGCTAATGGGTATCTTGCACATAAGCATCATTTTTACGTGTGATTTATAGTATGTAATTCAGTGCATTCAACATCAATATTTAATCAACAAATATAGTTTACAATTCAGCGCAATTTTTTGTTACCACTCTCTTATGGCTTTCAAGTGAGGTAATGTCACGGTCCTATTGTGAGTGTTAGAAGGGTATCATCACGTAGAAAAGAAAAAGAATTTTAATCGTAAATCTCGATACTGAATGTTTCAAACCCTGATTGTAGGAGTAAAATGTTCACTAGTAAATACGGAATGTTTCGAAGCTTGTTTTTCTACGTAGCTCTCCTGTTTTAATCATAAACTAACACACGTAGATTAACGTTTCCGTAGACGTGAAACGTATTTCCCACAAAAACTATTTAAAGATACCATAGCAACTGTTGGTGCAAAGATTAGATACCATAGCAACTGGTGTTGCTTTTGGTCGGTGCGACGCAAGCGCGTCTGCGAGCCNCAAAGTCCACGTTTCGTATGTTCTGCAGGCGTAAGTCACGAAGCCAGCCGTTTCCTTGCACATCGGATAAGCTAAAGCAAAAAAAAAATAATGTTGTCCTACACAATTTAGTTGTTAAGCTAATGAGTAAATACAGTAAAAATCTCGAGTATTAGTTAACTACTCGAGGTGATAAAAATTGGTAAAAAAGTTCAAATGATAATTATTCTCCTGAGCCGAAGACTTGCAAAATTAAATGACCAAGTAAAAGGTAGAATTTTTGACGCGACACTAAATGTTTGCATGCTTACAAATTATTCCCTCTGTGTGCACAGAAAAATTGCACTGAATTAATGTTTGACGTTCTTCTCATTTGAGTTTGAAGTTGTAATTTTACAAAACGTAATTTGATAGACTATGAAGTAGCATTCACAATTTATATATAGCTATTCATTGAAAGTCAATGCAGACGAAGTTTGAAATATGATAGAGAATTTCTTAAAAATTTATCCGTTATCCAAATTTTTATGTCAAGTCAAAACTGAGACCTTGAAAACTGCGTGAGAGTTTCGGTTCGACTGCTAGCTCTTATTTGACTTAAATAGTATCTTCTGAACCTTATCTGCTTATTAAGGACCTAAACACTCGAATATACTGTCACTGTTCGTTAATAGCTCAGAACATAACATCTTCTGTAAATTAGCCACTACCATCTATTTTCTTATGGACACGTCTGTAATTAATCTTAAAGTCTTTCTCAATTGTTTATGATAATTACTCTACTTTCAATAATTTCTCACCGGCCTCAGTAATTCCCCCCCCCCCCCAAATAAAAGCATTTACATTTAGAAAGTTATCATTGACCTAAAGGGTTTATGACCTCACATGCACAATATCCAAGAATGTAACGGCTCATATCATGCAGCTTTGCATCCGCAATGTGCCGGTGTCGTCAATATAGCGCCGCGGCCAGAGACTGTATTATTTTGTGGACCATTTAACGGGCAATAATGCAGCAGCTGACCAGTGCTACACACAGGAAAATTCATGGATCCTAGTGTCCAATTATTGACACACTTTCTCATCCACAACACGAGCAGAGAACAGACGTAGATCTGATTAGTTTTAATGCGAGCCAAACTGGGTGCAGATGACCTACATCAAGGTAAAAATTGTATCGCTATTCAGACAAAATCGAACTCTTTTCTGTCAGTGTACCTCAGGCTCAGCTCCTATAACGAATGTCTTAGGCGCTAAAATGCGTTAAAGTCATACAGCACCAGCTCAGCAATCCGATAGAGGAATGGCGCGGTGTTATAGTATTTATTGGATCTTCCGCTTATCAAAATTAATGTATCATTTGTCTAAATAGTGACTTACTATCATACCCAGCTTCAGAATATATCGCGTTTACCCTACCTTGCGCTTGCTGGTATACCGTATACCTACTAAGTCCTTTAAATTAAACATAGATGATGGCCAAGAATTTATTCAAAATTCATCTTGTCTGGAGTAATAGGTGAAATGCTTAACAATACATATATCTTAATAATAATTTAGTTACTATTTTTCGTAAAGGAAGAATTCCTAGTAAAGATGTTGTGAATAGGAATTCAACCAAAATGTGCCTCGTTTTTAATCTGTGAGCCAAATAATTTTTTGATGTTGGTTATGTTTAAATAAGGTGCGTGCATACAACTGGCACAAGATATCATGCTCGTAAATGCAAGTAACGTTCAGTGCACCCTTGTGCTTCAGGATCTCTAAGATGCAAGATGCTTACTTTGAAACCGTCGTATATGATAGACGTTTTTTCTTTGTGCTTTCAAATATTTGTTTAGTTATCAATTTAAACAAATTAATAACATAAATAATTGTATTGATTTCATTTTTGAATCGAGAAGGTGAACATGTAAAACCTTACATAAATAAATGAATGGTTATGACCTACTGCATGCATTGTCTGCCTCAAGCTCGCCCCGTAACTCTGAGATGGACAGACCGCCCAAAACAAACTAGTGCAAAGACTCCAAACTCGGCACGTGAGACTCTTTTTGTAGTGGCAGCAGCTGCATGGACGAGATCCTGGTCCAGCATTAATACTAACTTACGACGCGCACATGTCTCTTGTCATTTCTATTTTCTTGTTATTCATATCTGGTTTATTTCTCATAATGGATCTGAATCGCGTTAGTGGTCACTGCAGTGCAATCATAACATTTAATACTAAATATGTGCGCTTAGTTCAAAGAAACAAATGTGAGATGTTTCATCCAGTTTGACTGCTAGGTGTTATTGAGAAGTTCTTTCTACACCATTATTTTTTTTTTGTTTGTTTTTCCCAGAGATTTTCAATGGTCCTGAAAATATACTACAGGCATCCGCTCAAGCTTGTGACTTTCACATTCTGCTGCGAAATGGTCGGTGTTGTGCTAAATACCACACTAGCTATATAATTAATTATGAGTTTGCCAATGAAACACATTTCTAAGTCAAGCTGATATTTAGCTTCCACCAAAATTAGCTTTCAGAATATTAATTGAAAAAAGAGAGATTATTCCTATTTATTCGGCGAAAAAATTTATTAATGCTACCTTCTGTCTTGTCGCCCAAACTCGCTGGCTACAATTATTACAATTTGATTACAGCGAAGTAATCTATTGATTGAAAGAATGTTTGTTATTGACTTGTATTAAATTTCTATTGACTTGAATAATATTTTCGTTTGCCTTAAATTCTATTTGCTTGGACTCAAATTACATTTGACATTGACATCAATTACAATTTTTGCGACTCAAATTTTGCCTTGCATATTTATAGCAAGTTTTTTTTTTGAGATGAGAGAATTATATTGACAATTATTTGAGTTATTAGGGTTGAAACTCAGGTCGCAGGTTGAAAAATGATAATATTATACGTTGAAGCTGACACCTATTTTAATATCGTTTCAAATTCACCGCTTTATTCTGAAATGTATGGTTCCAGTATCATCGTTAGAGCAATCAACTTGTGAGATTTTAAAAAGCATTTGTATCTCTTAATATCGAGAAAAATATTGTTCCACTTTTCATTTTCCATTTCGGAGGCAAAATATTTCCTGCCATCAAAAGAGAGTTTCCAATGCGATAGCTTATCGCCAAAACAATTTCTGGTCCATCGAAAAATTTTTTGCCGCAGAAGCTCAGAAAGTTAGAGCTGGTGTTTTTTCCAGGTTTGTTCGTATAGATATTGATTTCACTCTAGATGTATTTATTTCATTTGGGATTTGAATATAATTGTAACCTTATCGATTTTAAAGTCCTCGATAGTGAATTCGATTTCTTTCGGGTTTAAATTGTCGGGTATTTCTTCCGCATGTGTCAGTCATTGAGCGGAATAATACAAAAGAATTGGCGAAGTTGATTGCTAAGCCCTGTAGAGCTCATGAAATTTGATTGTAACTTTTTCAATGCAGGAATTAAATGAAACTTTGTAATTATTCATTTATTATTATTTCTTCCTAAAATACCTGAGGGAATTTAAAAATTTTTTGGGGATACTGACTAAATTCGTAATCCATCCAAGACGTTATTTCCGCTCGTGAGAGTATAACTTGTATGCTTTACATCTTTCATCGAGCAAAGACGTTTGAATGACAAGTCAACTTTGTAGCATAATAATTTATTATTAAGAAAAAGAGCCTCCTGAGTTTAGAAGGAATAGTGAATTTATAGCCATTTAAGCTTCTGGCACATCTAATACTTGCTTGAGAGATAATTGACGAAAAATTGTATTGCCACTTAAATTTAAGTGACCATCCAGCATCTGATTAAAAATTAAGAGAAGCCTGCTAGTTAATTAAGAGAAGCCTGCTAGTTAATTAGTTAATGCTTAGTTAATAGAGTTAATTAAAATTAAGAAGCCTGCTAGTTAATTAGTGAAGAATCGGTCAGGTAAGCAGGCTGAGTGGCTCGGTACGCTGATCGTTATCTACAATGTGAACCATCTGGGGCGGCACCAAGGATCTCTCCAGGCGTCGAAGTCAATTATTATACCGATATTATTACAGCAACACAGGCTTGTGTTGCCACTGCAACGCAAGCTTTAACATTGCAACTCTGGGATTATCGCAGCCTGAGACTCCAACACCAGCGTTTACACCGCACCAGTTCCAGTGCAGACACCGCAACCAAAGCATTTACATTGAACAATTAACATATTTTAATGAACAGAGGACTTCTGAATAAAATTTGTCTCGCCAACTTGGAAGTGAAATGATCAGAGTAAAGCGTGACACTAAGAGAAGAGCACATGGTGTATTCAAATTTCTAAGCATGCAGTAAGCAAAGGGAAGAAGAAAAAAAAATAGAAGACATACAACCTGTATACCGAAGTATCTTCACTATTCCTAATTCTAGGCATTCAAAAATTAGTATTAGAATTTCACTTATATCTAGGCATTCAAAAAAGTGGAAAACTCGCTTGAGTTTCTGACAGAATTCATTCAGAGCTTGATCCTTGTCTTTTTGAAGTTAGAGCTCCAATGAATATTATGTCAGCACAAGGTATAATTATCAACGTTTTCAATGGCAAAGTTAATATGGAGCTTGTCTTGAGAAGCGTGCCGCTCAGTTCATTAAAGGATGTGTGTTGAGGCCTTGGAGGCCAAGTCAAAGCTTTGACTTCACTTGATCGATCTACGCCTCAGGTAGGCGGTTATGCTCAAGCCAACTTGCCTGGAAAATCGGAGATCGTCTGGTAATTATCATTGCTATGTCTGTGCCTCGGTTCTGTGGGAATGATTGCAGCAGTGACGCCTGATACCGGGAACGGTATCAGTCGTAATATAAATAATTTTGTAATTTGAAGTTGAAATACGTCTCACCCGTGACAAAGATGGTGATGGACAATTGAGGGGTTGCTTGGGGTGGTCGAATGGTAAAGATGGCCGAAGTTGGAGCAGTGAGTTTGGGGTTTGAAATCAGCGACTAGATGTAAACATTCTAGTCGAAGTCAGCAAAATAGACGATGAAAAGACGATCGGAGTAAGCGATGCTTTTTAAAAAATGTTATTTCTGAAATACAAATGATGGTGAAGTATTATGTGGGAGATGAAATCTTCGATAATGTTCTTTGAATTCATGCAAGCGGTCTTCCAATTAAATATGGGTTATAAATAGGTATGACTTCACGAACTCTTTACATACATTTTGTCTTGTTCTCGACATCGCTGGCTTCTTCATTTTATTTCTACCGTCTGAAGAGCAGGACCAACGTTGCCTGAGTTGGCGTGATATTGAAGCAGACCAAACAAAAAATTATTTTAATTGTAAGCTAAACGTTTTGATTAAAGCGGCTCGACTGCACTTGGACCCGTTCCTCTCCCAAACAATTAAACGTGTCCACGGAATTTTTGACAACGCCTCCCTGCCTCCTCATCCTGCCGACAGTTGCAAATTCTAGTGAAACTTTTTTCTCTTTGTTAATTAAACGCGCTCTGCGTGATCGGAAAGTAAATTTCATCTAAACAAAAGAAAATGTAATGTGGCGATCATTAAAATGTGTACATTGTAAAAATTCAAATTAAACAAATGTTTAAATATTCTATATAATGATCAAACATAGTTCAAACGAAATGTTCAGGCATAGTTAAAACATTCTAGCGAAATGATCCAAAAAACTTAAAGATGTTGGCGGAAGAGCAAGTGAGTGATGTTTTCGGAAGAAAATATGCTTTTTTGAAAAATGATAATGAAACACTCTGAGCGAGGTGAGCTCGCCTATTTGGCATGCGATGTTTTTATCATTTTTCTGAATTATTTAGGCGTAGGCAAAATGATTAGGACTTCCGTATCATTTTTTAACGGCGTAAATTCCATGTAGATAGCTAATGTATAAGTTACTGTTCATTATTAATCAAAAGAGATTCATATTTTTCTTAAAATAGCGCTTGGTGTGTTTCCTTGCCAACACAATTCAGAATTTATTACTTTTCCACATGCCTCATCGTCGCCTACGCCATGTTATCAAACAGATCGAGCTATATCTGCTGCTTCACCATAATTAAGAGAATAAAAATTGAAAATACTCTTTCCGCTTCGAGACGATTTAGCAGCCTATTAGGTTTGTATTATAATTTAATGTACTTTTGATAGTATGAGGAATTATTTGCTAGTTAATGTCAACTATTTTTTTCCGTCTTGCGACTGAATTTGGCGACTTATCCTCTATTATAAAGGGATGAATCTGAGGTTTTTGATGACGGACCTCTCTTGGTTAAACAGGTCTGTCGAAGTATTTTTTCACTTTCGTGAATGCAGGGATTTTCGAGCTTTATTTTTCCGTAATTGTTCTTATATTCCATTACAGAATGTGGTACACCGGTCTGTGCTCTGGTGTAACGGTGTTCCATTACACTGGCCTGTGCAAATTTTCGTTATTTTTCCAATAAATAATTAAATTGAACAAATTTTTTGTATTACACGTGAGAATATATACACGGACGAATATAGTGACTCATATGTCAACCTAGTTTCAAATTATATTGAAAATGATTGTTCAGCCACGGCAAAAATATCAGAGAAGGTTAATTATGTTTGTTTGGACAACTCTGCAGGGACATAAATCACGGCCTCACAGTCCACGTCAACACAAATCAAGCGGTCCTTTAAAAGGCGCAATTGCAGCCTTCGTGTTTGTTATGTCGCGCCCCGATCGGGCGCCAGACAGTCGCTTCAGGTCTTTGTTTCGCTCATCATAAATATGTCGTTGCGAGCTTCAACTTGTTTGACAGTAAATAAGTAATTTCGTGTTATAACTTGTTTGGAACAGGGGAGCCTATTATAATCTCAGCTTATTTGTCTTTTACCTTAGAGTCTGAGATGGCGATATCGAAGTAAACCACATCATCCACATTTTTAATTATTGCGTGCACGCAGGTGCATTATTTCCTGAATTTTAGTTATAGCAGAAAAACTGGTCAATACTCAACAAATCCTTCCCTCGCAGCTCTTTCGATCGACAAGGTTTATTAGTTTACACAAGCCATTTACCAAACACCATACGCAGATAAATTCCTAGTTGGTGAAGAAGCTGTGTAAATGCCAGAAAAACCAAGATGGTGCTATAACATCGATACAAGACTTCCAAAGATCAGTGATACGCGTAAAAAATACTTCATATAACCTAATATGGAAATAGTAAAGAGTATCGCTTAATATATAAAAATGTAACACCCATAAATTTGACTGATAACATACAAATTGGTTTGGCTATAACGCCCGCTAATATTTACTCAAATTAAATAAAGAGGTAACTATGCCGACAATTATTTTTGTGTAATAGTCTCAGCAGGACACATTTTGGTTTCTCCTAGTGCAAGTTGTTTCATTTCGTTTCGACAGCCATTCTAATCCGTTGTGCCTAGCGTTCCACGGTAGGTAGTAAGCAGCGAAAAAAAATTTTAAAGGGACTGGGGGCAATAGATGTCATTGTAGGCAGTTTTTCCCGTCTCTTACATCCATCTTGTGCCCCCGTTATGCGCCGTCAACCCGTCTGTTTGAGGGGCAATGAAACTGTCAAACTTGGGCAATTTCTTCGCAACAGCATCAGCTCAGTTCGGACCTGACTTTCATGTTCGTCTTAAAAGGCTTGTGCCTAAGTGAAGGCCACTGAAAGCTTTTCTGGAATCAATGCTGCAACTTAACTGTTAAGGCATTAATCACGTCAAATCGTTCGTGAAGAAAATTAATTCTATACTGTACTAATCCAATTAGTTTCATATGGCAGTATGAAGATTAAGTATTTGGGTAACAATGTCAAATTTTCCTTGCGAATGCGGAAATTATACATGATTAATTTTCTCTGATTGAATTCACGCGGGCATCAAAAACTATACTGTATGTGCAATCTTCTATGGAGATTTGAAAGATTCGTCCATTTTAATAGACGTTACTCATTCCCAACTTACGTTCCAGTTTCGCTTTGGTGCATCTGGCATTTATAAGAAAACGAGCTTCTCCTATAACAACTTCACGAGCGAATATCCTATTGGCAGCTTCCTATAATATAATTAATTCCAAGCAATACCGTGTGGCCGCATTGAGCTGGGGACCTAGCGGTTTCCAAGCGAAGTTAGAAAGAGATTCGGCGGAAATTCGACTGGTACCTCCTCGATGGTGTCCTGAGGACGTTCTTCCATAAGAATTTTGATGAATGAATTAAAACTTCAGTTTATGAGAAGAGCGATCGAGAGTCAGTCCCTTGCGTCGCAGCGAACGGCCGTGCTGTGCAAGTTGATGAAACTTGCGTTGAATAAGAAACCTTCAGTAAAATCATGCACTGAAAAAATGTCTTCCATTATGCTTGCGTTCTGCATGAATTTTTTATGCATTTATATTGTTGATATTATTAAATTAATACAAGTAAAATCAACGAATATACAGTTAAAAGTCTAAATACAAGTAGATAGTGTCTATTTCGGTATAGAGGCGGAAGCTCAGCTAAATAGTCAACAAACGCAACTAGTAGAATATTATCCCCACTCAAATAGAAGAGTCTCGTTCGCAGCATCTGACCAGGAATAACTGTGAATACAACTCATAATCTGTAGTTTGTTAAATAAAAGTGAGCTATTAAAGTTTCCTTAATGACTTTCTTTGCACATAAGAGTGAAAGAAAAAAGTATAAGGAAACTCAGCTGCATTTCGCATAACATACCCGCCATTTTGTGGTCTGTAACTTAAAAGCAATAACATTATACAGGGTGCGGCGTGGGAACTTACTCTTTTAAAAAAATCACAAAGTAAAAAGTATTAAAGATAGCGTTTTAATTCTTTCTTTTTTATGAATTAAAACTTCAGTTTATGAGAAGAGCGATCGAGAGTCAGTCCCTTGCGTCGCAGCGAACGGCCGTGCTGTGCAAGTTGATGAAACTTGCGTTTGAGAAGAAACCTTCATAAAAATCATGCACTGACATAATGTCTCCCATTATGCTTGCGTTCTGCATGAAATTTTTATGCATTTTATATTGTTAACATAATTAAATTAATACATATATAATCACCGAGTATTCAGTTAAAAATCTAAATACAAGTAGATATATAGTGTCTATTCCAGCTTGAGGCGGAAGCTCAGCTAAATGGACAACAAACACAACTAAGTAGAATGTTAGCCCCACTCATATACAAGAGCTCATTCGCAGTATCTAACAAGAAATAACTGTGTATACATTACTATACAACTCATAATCTGCAGTTTGTTAAATAAAAGTGAGCACTAAAAGTTGCCTTAATGACTTTCTATGCACATGAGAATGAAAGAGAAAAAAGTACAATGAAACTCAGCTGCATTGCATAAAATATCCGTAATTTTGTGGTCCGTAACCTAAAAGCAATACACATTGAAAGTAACCTTTGTTTTATATTATAATTATAAGCTTCATCATAGTTCACTTAATATTCCTTCAGCGATAATGGTTTTGCTCTGCGAGCATCACTTTCATCTTGAAACATTAATTAGCTTGTATTGGCATTTTGGCGGACTTCAGAATACTGTCTTGATGATGTCTCAGTACCAATAGCAGTTGATATATAATATTGCTATTACAAGTTAGTTGTCAAAACATTCAAATTAATCAATACCCAACACAAATGAAACTTATTCAATGAATTAAATTGAAACGAAATGAAAAATGAAATTAAACGAACACAATGAAAATAAAATCAAATAAACAAAATTAAAGTAAACTGAACACAAATGAAACCTTAATTGGCTTCCGCAAAACTTATAAATTTGTTCATGTCTATTGCTGTGCTGCATTGCGACTAACTGAAATTTATGAAGTGCTGCCTCACGCAACATCATCTGCCCCTGTAGAGTGTACGTAGATCTTTGCCACGATGTTTGTGCAAGAAGATAATGCGGACCATACAATTCATGGTCCTCTGGCTCTTATAAGATTTGTGACCAACGTTTTTGCGCGAAGTGCGCATAGTATGAAGTAGCGTTAATCAAAGTCACAACAATATTGTGTCAGAAAGTTTAAACAGAGCGAAAAACACCCACCAAAAAGGTAGTTTTATGCTTCCCTTTTGTTGCTATTATTGCATCAGCTGGATAATAATGCACACAGTTTCTAATAAAATTTTAGGAAATTTGCAAGTGCTCTTTAATTTAAAAATAATTTTCCAGTTTATCCACTAGCAATCAATGCGCTTAAAAAATACAGGGGTAATGTAAACATCGTTTTTGAACGCAATATTCATATGAAAACTTAATAACGTGTTTCATACTTTTTGATTTTTGAAAACTCACGAATGTGCAGAAAAATATTGCAATCGCTTGAAAGAACTCACGCCCAGAGACACAAGTTATCAATAGAATTTTCCGTATCGAACTCCATCATTATTATGGATAAGCGGCGTGACCCTACCACACCCTAGCTGTATTTAGATATCACTTACTTCCTTAGCAAACATTTACCAAGAATCACGTACACAATTTTGAATAATCGAAAGAAGCTCAATTCCAATTAGTTTGCATGTGTAGTTTTTAGAAAATAAATCAATTAATCATAATTGGACGAAATCCAATCAATATGTTATTTATGAGGAAGCCCTATAAATTCTGCAAAAATGTGCCGACATCACAGCGATATTAAATCGTGCACACTGTTTTATGCGGTTCGAATCCACCGTTAATCCCTTGAATTTAGCTTGGTGACAAAAAAGAAATCTCGTCGGTCATTTTTTAACAGGAGGCATTCGCTTCCAACCCTGATTAAATAAATACCTGATGTAAAAATCGTACGCGGCAAGCCATGAAACGATTGAGATTACGTTTATTAAATTAAAATATGAACGGAAATTATTCATTCACTCATTGATTACGAAAAATTTTTAGGAATAAAACTTGATCAGCGGAAAGAGAGTCACATGCATATTACCTTGTTTAAATGGGTCATCGCATCATCAATAATTCATCGCTATTTAAAGAATTAATCCTTCAGCACTTAATGGATAAGAAATAAAGTCCAGTTCGCGTTTGGCAGATGGCCTGTACTAATGAGGAAAGAAACTATTTTCATTTTCCTTTAACTATAATAAAGTCACTTTCAATGAAATCAATATCGTGAACGATGAGTAATGTTACTTTCTTGTACAAGCAAATGAAATCAATATCGAGCATTATGAGTAATTGTATTGTCTTTTACAAGCAAATGAAATCAATATCGTGTATTATGAGTAATTGTATTGTCTTTTACAAGCAAATTAAATCAATATCGTGCATTATGAGTAATTGTATTGTCTTTTACAAGCAAATGAAATCAATATCGTGCATTATGAGTATTATTTCCGCACCGAACATTTCGAACACTGTACGTGATTATTGTCTTTTACAACTAAACGAATTCAACATCAAATATTCAGAAAAGACTGCACAGACACTCGTGAAATTTGAAAAGACTTTTTTCCTTTGTGAAATGGATAAAATTCTTGGTCGGCAGTANGGTTATTTTTATAGTTTCTATTTCAGGAAAGACTGAACGGACGTTTGTGAAATTCAAACAGCATTTCCGCTATTGTAAAATGGATCAATTACTGTGTTGGGGGAGATTTTCAAGTTTGAATTTAAACATTTCTTTTGCCTTATTTATATATCAGAAATGACTGAACGGACAGTCGTAATAGTCAAACAGCATTAGGCAATTAACCGAACATGTTATTTTGGTTCATAAAAAGCAGATATTTTAACTTTTTTAATTTTAATTTAGCAAACGCTGTTTGTTTAAAAATTCACTATTTTTTCCGTGCATTATTTTCATAAAAATAATGAAACTGGAATATTTTTTCAGTAGTTCATACAACAATCCAATCGGTTGTTAATGCGAAAACCTTTTTTTTAATTTTACATGATTGTTTTCCTAGGAGAAAACAGCTAGCAATACAAGCTGGGAAATAATTGAGCAAATGCAGTAGTAAAAGACCCACGTTTTGGCTGAAATTTTGAAGTGCTAAAAATATCTCTCCAAAAGACATGAAAAAATGTTATTTAGAGCTTGCTTTACTTCCGTTAACTACAGCAAATAAACTTTGAACCGTAGTAAACTTGGAAAATATTCAATTTCTCACCTACACATAGGCAATAATAAGTTCAGTCATGTGGGTTCAGTCATTTCAGAATTAGTCTTTTATCACATACTGCAGCAAACGAACTTGGATCTCGACCAAAGAAGAGTGGTAATTCAAAACCTGCGCAGTATATGCAATAATTTCAGATGTGTAGTTTTAATTGTTTGCGAATTAGGTAATAAACACCTCACTGTCGTCGCTAAATTTGGGTCTCTACAAGGCTCGAGGAATATATTAACTTAACACTTTCGCAGTGACTGCGACCATTTCAGGTATGTGGGCTGAGTGGCTTCTCAAATAGTCACTTAACCAATAACTGCCACAAATGATCGTGGATCTCCACTAAAATCAAAAAATTTATAAATTTCATACATGCCCAGTTGCTGTATTAATTTCAGATATGTGGGTCCGGTTGCCGCCAAATTAGGACTTTAATTGTTTCCCACCGCAAACATACTTGGATATCCGCTAAACTTGAGGAAAATGTAAATTCAAATTTCACAAAAAAACATGTGAGAAGACTCACTGAACAGAAAACCAAAAAAACTGATGATAAGATGAGGCTGATACAGGCACCAGTGAATAGAATCATCTTGAAGTCACTAACCATATCGGATGGTCGCTATTGCTACGTTCACGATCACTTAAAACACTACTGAATAACGCCGATATTACTAACATGAAGATAGGCACGACTATATTGAACCGCGTACCTATAGTCTGGGTTTATTCAAAAATCAGAATGGAAGAGGACAATGGATTTTTATGCGGGGCCACGTCAGTGGTGAATAATATCCTAAACGAGAAAATAATTATTCTATTTTTAGCGCATTTTCTCATTTATGGAAAAAGGCGCTATTGTGCTCGTAATGTCCGTCCGTCTGTCTGTCCGTCCGTCCGTGATCACGTTTTCGTCGACGAGAAAATGCGCTCTCTGTCACTCACTGCAGTGAGTACTGAGTTATATTTTTGAATAACTTCATTTTTATGCTCTACAACATATATAGAAGTAATAAATTCAATGAATTCGTGAACTTTCCTCGCACTGGTTTCTTGGATGTCAGTTCAGCCGTTTCGAAATTGGATTCTTCAAGAATAACTTCCTTGATTCAACATTGAACATCACCAAACTAGAGAAATTCAATTACAACCCAACTGCGTAGTGTTTTGCTCTTTTCTCTAATACCATCAGTCCAGTCGTTTAGAATTGGGGTTTCGGCTCATAACTTTCATAATATAAGACCGAATATTAGGGAGAAATCATTCACTTCCCTGCCACGCAGCAGCTATGCTTCGCTAATTCCAAATTTCATGAGCGCCAGCTATAAGCCTTTCAAGAATTTAGTACAGGTTATCATTTTCCCGATTCACCAAACCGTTCACCACTCTTCTCGAGAAAATTATTCACTCAGTCAAGGGAGTGTATATACTATACCAGAACCCTTGAGATGGCACTAGAACGACAGTATAAAGTTTAACTTTTTATACAATATATATATATTATGAGTCATGTTCATATATGGACCCATCTGTGCACCCACAGAGCTCCGCTCATGTTCCTCCATACAGAAAAAGTAGAAAGCCTTCCGCCATTTCTTTCATACCATATAAATATTATACAAATAAACCTTATTAGGCATTTCATACGATTATGGCAAGGATATATGCACAAAATTTATGCTACTGACCAGAAATGTCACATAAAGCAGTTTTTATCAAAACTGTCACAGGAAGCTGGGATTGAACCCGCAACTCACTGCTTCCATCATTGCACTCTGAACTTGTATCTATTCGGCCACTTGAAAAAAAAACTATTTCAATGCACACTGTGCAGTTTTAGACGTAACTTATATTAATAACTTAGCTATTACGAAAGTGGGCAAATTGCCGGTGATTAGTTATAGAATAAATGCATCATATTACAGAGAAGGTTAATTTCCCATCCCAACGTTGTTAACTCGCGTCCTAGAGTTGAGTAGTTCATTTTGGTCTGGGTAAATGTCTTTCCTTCAAATCCAATGACTCTATGAGATTCCGTGTATGAAGAATAAATTAAATGTCCTTTAATACGCAAACGAAATCAATGTCGAGTATGAAGAACAAATTGTACTAAATTAATATTGACTGAAACGTTTGTTTTAAATCGAGGTTACGCGCCCCAAATTTCCCCGTAGCCGTATATTTTCAGCATTTTTCTATTTTGCATGTATCATTTACTGAAGATTAATTATCCATTTAATTTCATCTATACATTTTCGTATTTGAAATTTTATATTCCATTAGCCCAACATGGCGAAAAACGATTAAGAAAACTGAAACTAAATCACGGACGGGTTGGAAACAATTATTATGATATTTTTTCTTTATTTTAAAAGGTGATTTCTCGATGCCGTGCATATGCTCTGTTAATATATATTCATTTCATAGATTATTTTATAACTATTATTTTTATCAGATCAAAAATTAATCTTCTACATTCCTCTGTAATTATTTGCATGAAAAATTACATATAGATTAAATTCCTTCCATATATGTCTCATGCTCATCAAAGTAATATGTTAAACGGCAAACGTAGTTAAAGCGTTTACAATTGTTGCGATTACATCGGCTAAAAATATATCAAATTCAAGCTTAAGCCTTCCACTGAATTCTTCAAAACCTCAAAATTTGAATAAGGACGCTGAGCGTGCTGAAGGGCAAAACGAGCCGTGTGTGTGAACGCTTCTGTTCTCATTCCGCATTAATGTTATGCGTTAAACGCTCCTCTCAATCACAGATTTTATGGTCCAAACTCTGGCACAATGTTCCATTATTGCGCATGTCGGGATACGATCAAGGCATTGTTTGTTTTTTAAATACTTGTTTCTCTAGTTTTTCCAAGAATAATTCAGCAGTTGATACCTATTTGACTGCATAACATAACCAATCGTCAAAATTTATGATCGTGAAAACTAAATCATTTAATAATTCCTTCAAAGTTGATTACCAATAAGGGGACCAATGGAGTTGCAACAAAATCAACGTAGACTGAACTTTTCATACAAATTTAGCATTGGCTTTCATGCAATTTTTTTCGAAAATTTATTGAATCTCTTAAGCTCCATAACAACCTCTCACTGAACTCGTCCGTACCCTTCACAGGGCCAATATCCCTGTGCGCCAAATCCCATAGCTGTGACAGATTGAGATGGAAACCAAAACTTTACTCAACCGTAAAAAATTCATGGAAACTACTGAAGTCCGAGGCAGGGAAAGGAAAAAACACTCCAGCATCGGATATTTTTGTACAAGCAACAATTTAAAGTAATCAGCAGATCGTTAGGAATAAAAAGAACCCGAAAACGGAGAAGGAATTCAAGCCGCTGAAGTTACGGCGAAACATTCAATTTGTTGGCCACAGGTCCGTTAAACTTGAGTCGAAAAATGTTTTCTTCTTGTCGAAGGACTGCAGGTAAACGCTCTCCGGACGCAGCCCCAAGACAAGTCGGGCAAATTGCAGCAAATCGCTTCTCTAATCGAGGGTCTCCTCTAATGCTTTGTCTTTGAACGTGTTTACTCGCTATTCTTACCATAGGTATTTCGGGAACGGGTTTTATTGAATTGGTACATTCGCTGATGCATGCAGGAACCCTATTTTCTGTTGCCAAAGATGAAAATATATGAGTTATGACTTGATATGGCTTATTAATCGCCTGCGTGACCTGCTATACCGTGCACACTTATTTTCATGTATTTGCCTCCAGGTTATCGAAATATCTTGCCCACCGTCCGATTATTGATGAGCCAAGTACTGGCAAATGAGCCTTTAATTAAGAAATAATCGTATTTAACACTTAATTTAGGAGCTGAGCCAATATTTAACTTCGCACTCGTCTTATGTGCTCGGAACGTATATTATAATAATACATGTTTAAAAACTACTTTTTAATGACAACACTTACAAAGAATCCAGTGTCTCCAGTCTTACAGATGTACAATGAATTTTTCATTTAATTTTCGAATATTAAAAAAATTAATTTTTCAATTTTTTTAATATATACATTTTTTTAATATATAATTTTTTTTCAAAATTACTTATTCTATTAATTGATTCATGCATTGCTTCTGACTTCACACAAGTGTGCAAAATTTCATATCAATTAGACAGGTAAAAGTGTTTCAAATATCAGTTATAAGATTTGTAGCTTATTTGAATTGAATTGAAATTATTTTTTGAATTTTTTTAATATTGAAAAAAAAATTTAATTTTTAAAATCATATATTTTGACATTTGATTCATGCATTGTCTCCAACTTTACACAAGTGTCCAAAATTTCAGAGCGATAGGATAAGTAGAAGTGTGTTAAATTTCGATTACATGATTTGTAGCAGACAAACAAACAAACAAACAACAAGAAGTGAAGTTAAAGAAAAGTGTTGTAAAAATTAGTGAATGTTTAACGTATGCGACACATTCAATTTTATAATCAAGATTGCGTCGCTTTGCTCCTCAGCTTTGGAAATCGTACCAGTCTTGAGAGATGATAATTGAGTTTAAGAAATGTTTATACTTCTATTTCTGGAGCAAGTCAAACTCCAGCCATGATCAAACTAGCCACGGCATGTTTTTCATGCAGTGCAGTTGACATGCGTGTCACGCTCGCCTCAAACACACGTGGAACTGACATGCGTGTCACGCACGCCTCAAACACACGTGGAACTGACATGCGTGTCACGCATGCCTCAAACACACGTGGAACTGACATGCGTGTCACGCACGTCTCAAACACGCGTGGAACTGACATGCGTGTCACGCTCGCCTCAAACACACGTGGAACTGACAATTAGGCTAAGCAAATATACGATGCTCTCGACGAGCGCAATTAGCTGCTCGGCTGCGCTAACGCGGTCTTATTTGATAATGTCTCCAGTAATGTCAAGTCCTTCAAGTCTTACTAATATGAACACAAGACTTGATTTGAAAGGCGATACATAACTACAAATTAATGCAGGATTAATGTCAAATAATCATTCTTATTTCATTCTCTTTATTCAGCACAGCCTTGTGCAGGTATGGCTTTTATTGAATAGACGAATGATTCAGATATATATCCTGGAGGCTGAAGAGTTAATCGTAACGATATACAGTAGCTGTGAATATATTCAACGAAACCCATAATATTATTTGATAAATTATCTTGAACTAGCTCCTGAATAAATTATGATTTATTATCGCGTTCAGCTGATTTACAAGGTCTACAAAGACCAATTTACTCTCACGAAATGAGTGAGAGTTTTTCCAAAGATACACTCGCTGTCCTGTGTCAACCTCACCTAGTTTGGCTCAGCAAAAGAGCGTTTCAGTGCTACGTGCAGAAAGTGACACTATTTGGACAATTCTACCAATTCATTTTTCTTTGTGAGTGACAGTGAACGGACAACAGATCATCCATACGAGATTCTTGGAAATTTTTTTCAGCTTGATATTTTCTTTGTCTATATGTGTTCGCTTTATATATTTTGTTTTTTTTAGAATTTTTTTTTAATTTATGGCCATTGAATCAGCTGGAATGACTATTCAGGGATCTGGGAAGACAAACTCTTACATTGTTAGCGACAAATATGCTAAAAGCAAAAACATCAATCACTTTTTGCATTAACTATCCCTCAACAACCAAAGTTCAAGGCGAAATAACAAGCAAAGCAATGGTTCCGTTATTATCGATAGGATACAATACTGCTACTTACAGACCTACATATGAGCCCAATTATTTAAACGTTCTATTCGGTAATTTTTCCCATTGTTTACGTGATCCGTTTGTGATACGAAATATCTATTTGTTGGTATAGAAACCATTCCCAACTTGAAAGTTCAACATGTATCTGTGAAAAAAATTCAAAGTTCTGGAAGTATAGAGGGATTTGTAATGTACGTATGCGTTAATATTGAAAAAATTTTGTATTACGAATATTCTTTTGATAGATATTTAACCGCAAATGATTTGGTGGGAAATCGTATGCAGAGGGATAAATTCAAATGATACTTTCTGGTATACAAAAGTTCATGATACATGTATATATATATATGTTAATAAAAAGCATGTTCTGGTCTTCAATGAAACTTGTATATATTTAGATATACATTCGTGAGTCTAAGCACTGGAGAGCAACAAGCGATCCAAGATACAGGAGAGCTGTTATTTTTTCCCAATGCGTTTCGGTCGAATAGGTCCTAATCTCTCTGCGCGTATAACGGGTTTGAAGCAACTTTTTACTTGCTTGCGTTTGAGGACATCAAAGTCTGAGCCGATCAAGGAGAACGAGGAAAAAGTTACTTACATTGAGGACTTAATTTAAGAGCTGTATGAATAACGGCCTTAAAAATACTCCATTGCCCGGGCCCCACAAAAGAACTTTTCACAACACAAGACGATAGAAGAGTTCATTTTCGGGGAATTTTCCCTGCGTGATTCTATTGACGGTAGCCAATATTGAGCGCCCTCTAGGGGCCTTTTGAGAAGTAGCTGAAAATCGGTGTAGGTAAACGGTTTGTGTCAAATCTCCTCAGTTCTGCATCTCGCGTATAATTTTAAATTGCCATTTGTATAATACACACCAATCTTGTAATTAATTTCAATTATTACACAGCGAATCCCGACATGCAATATCATAAAAATTAGATGTCATATACATAGCAACGCCATCGTGAGATCATGTACCTTTACTTATAAGAGGACTCTGACATATTTACGGCTGGACTCGCCATTGGTCTCGTGGTTGGTCCCACGGTCAATCTCCAAATTCAGTGAGCAACGAATATGTTCCAAACTCATGAACGCAGCTCGATGAAATTTGGTACACGTATTCATCAGGACCTAACAGTGATGTTTAGAGCGTGAAATTTTTTCTTTTTCACCTTCATTCGTGAGTTATAAGGCAATTAAAAATTGTTGATATACATATCTGACCTGCTGTAAACTTTCATATTTTTAGCGGGAGCACTGGGCTCATGTTGGCCGTACCGATCGAGCATAATAAATGTACATATATAACAAGAAACTTGAAGTTATAATTTCAATTTTTTAAATTTCTACCATTTTCTCTTGTATGCGTCCAAAGTCTTCTATCAAAAACGGCGACTGAGAAGAAAAATTCACAAAATATATCATAAAAAAGCTCACGTGTCTTGGGCCATGTTGGTCCTGCTAAAATGAATCGTTTTGGCCAGAAAAACTCATGTTCTTCCGGGATGTAGCAGTAGAGTATGCAAATTATACCTCAAACTTCAAAACAAAAACCACTTGGTCATGAGTTATTTGAAGAGCCACATAAAATGCAGACCAAAACGCTAGAGATGAAGTTTTGAGGCAGATTTACTGGTTGTTTGTCGCCGCCAAATTCCGATATTGACGCTGAAAAAAAAAACACATATTTACAAAGCAGTTTTTACTGCACTTCACATCAGTAAGTAAAACATTTAGACTAATAATATCATATTAACTTATTTGCAATGTGATCGCAGAGCGCAGTCATCATATCTAAATTATACTCATGTAATTGACCGGTTTGACATTAAAATATGCTATTTTTTTTGGATGATGAGAACGCACCCGCATATTCATTCTAATTATAATTCTTAAACCGATCGTACGGTTTTCATTCCACACGGTTTTAAAGTATTACAAAATTCATTCGAAAGAATTTTTCCACTAGATTTGCAGATTCAAAGTGAAAAAAATGTTTGCCCCATTTTTTGAGGTAGCTCAATACGAACTCACCTCCTGATTTTCGTCTGGGTTTATTCGAGTGCGGGATGTGGAAAAACGAATACGGGAAAATTTGTTTACCAAGATAACTTGTTTACTCATTTAATGAAGGAACGTTAAAGCATATGAGCCAGAAATAAATCATGCATTATCCATGGATGACGACAATTTAACAGAATAGCCCCACATATTAGATTAATCAAATGTACGAGAGTCAACTGTGAACACTAATAAAATACACGCGAATGACATTCACTGCAGTTCACAATCCTCGAATTTCGTCTGCAATTCAAAACTATTCCACTGATAACCCAGAGATTATTATTATAAATTGAGTGATACCGAGACTTGAGCAGTCTGAAATTCTGATCGTGTCGATGGCAATATATTGAAGCGGAAAAATTAATCTTAAGAGTATAGTTGACGGTAGAGCGTATCATCCGTTCTCCGTTTTCTAAGCTAATTGTACAATGTAATGGGTATAAGCTCCGGGCTCGTCTAGAATAATTGTATAACGCTGTAAGTATAACGGAAGATACTTCGTTGATTCTAAATTCAACATGTCATGTACAATGCCAACAGTGAGTGCGCACGGCTTTCACAGCGCAATTAATTCACGTAGCCACTGTGCCGTGTTTTATTCATTTCCCTGTTAGCATTTTTTAAGCTAGCGTAACCAACGCAATCTCGATGAATTCAGAGACGAAAATCGCGGCGCTGTCGTTTTGCACTTTACACAAGCCTGCGAGAAATCCGGCACTGCGTTGTCCTATGGCACATTGCAGCTCAACAAGGGCTTGCTCATCCGCTACTATTAATTATTGAGTTGCGTGTAAATCACATTGCTCTAATTTCTGCCTAGGCATGTGTCACAGTTTAGAGTCCATGATTGGGGTGGGGTGCGTGCTGCTGTCTAAAAAATCCTAAAAATACCTACCATTCGCATTACTACTCATATGACTATAAACTATAACTATTACTGAATAACTTTAACTATTACTGAATAACTATAACTATTACTGTATAACTAATTAACTATAACTATTGCTGTATAACTATAACTATTACTGTATAACTATAACTATTACTTTAAACTCATAACTGAAGCGAAAAGTGAAACCTCTGTCGTATTCCCCCAGCTTCCCGATCTTCGGACTGCACGGGTGCGACATGGATCTCATTCAAGCGAGGGTCATAATCTATCTCCAATTTTCAACATTTGTGTGCCAGTTTTTGTTCCTTATTATATAAATTTGTCGTATTTTCGATTATTCGACTTTATGTTTTCTTGGCCCTTCGTGTTTTTGTTAAATATTTGTGGTGATCAATAAAAATAATAAAGAGATACACTGTAATATTGACTAAACTGCTGCGAAAATCGTAAATCTTTTGTTATATGGGATGAGGTTGGTACTTTATGAAAGCCAATGACATAAGGTACAGTTAATTCAGTCGTGTTAGTTGTCCTTATACGTTATGCGTGTATGAAGCTACCAAAGTATAACTGTGTGGCTTAGTAGTATATCAGGACAGTGAGTACAAAACGGTCCTAGAAGACTGTCCAGTGAGTACATAACAGTCCTAGAAGACTGTCCTGTGAGTACAAAACGGTCCTAAAAGACTGGTCAGTGGGTACAAAACGGTCCTAGGGAACTGTCCAGTGAGTACAAAACGGTCCTAGGGAACTGTCCAGTGAGTACAAAACGGTCCTAGTGGACTGTCCAGTGAGTACAAAACGGTCCTACAGAGGTCAACAGCTGAGTTCCGTAGCTTTTTGAGGAGCTTTAGCCGTGGTCGCAGCAGAGCTTGATGATGGATAAGGACATCC